>NC_142129.1:95249341-95484341 GCF_024610735.1 Ursus americanus
AGAGGAACAAAAGAAAATGAAAGTTTGGCATGATCAGTTCATCCAGCGCACTGGGAACGCGAGGTTCACCTGCGGTGGCGAAGGGGGTGGCACCCTGACAGCTCCCCCTCCCCCGCGCACAGCGTAGGCGCCCTGTTCCAAACAGCTCCTCTGCCTCCCACCCTCTCCTCTTCCTTTGGAGGAAAGGAACTCCCGTCAATGACGTTTTCCACGCTTCATCTAAACTAGCAAGAAGGTTCAGGAACCGTGCGTGTCCGGGGGCGGGGGTACTGACTGCCGAGCCCGCGCATCACTCCTGCGCCAAAGCAGCTGGGAAACTGCAGGTGTGCAATGCGTTCCTTACGCCAGTGATGAAAGGAGAAATTTATAGCTGGAGTTTCCTCAACTCTCCCTAAACACGTGATCTGCACTTGACACGGCTCAGATCTCCCTGAACACGTGCGTGTATCAAAGCTCGCATGACCACGTCCCGGGCTCAGCAGAAGGAGCCACTGTGAGAGAACATCCTTCCCTGAGGCTTCCTCTCTTCACCTCCGCGGTGCTCGCGGGGGCCGCACGGGTGGCAGGGAGATGCGGCCTGGCCCCCTCAGCCTTGTCCTGTCCGTGGGACCCAAGCTTGCTGGTTACCTAGTGCTCCCCAGCGCTCCGCTGCCTGACTGCAGCAGGAGGCCCTGCGGGAGGGCCACCCAGGCTCCAAGCATGAGAAACCCATGGGCCGCAGCGGGCACGCTCCCCGAGGGGAGAGGATGGGCGCCTGCTCCCCTGCATCTGTCCTGTCTCCCGTGCACATGCTCTTTGACACACAAAGCCTCATGTCTAAGGCCAAATAAGGCTACGCTGGGAAATGTCCGGCTATTAGACACAGCCAGGAAGCCTAGTTTCTGCAGGCCCAGACCCTTCACCAGGCAGAGTGAGACATAGGAATGACCCCACCCCCTCTGCCCTGCACCCCTAGGAAGGTCAGCTCGTCAGCCCAGTATTAAATAAATGAAGGGCTGGAGGAGGCTTGCTGCTGAGGCCCCAAGCCTCCCAGGCCACAAACCCCCAGCAACCTAATTAATTCACTCTCGCCAGGAGACCCATATGAAATGGGTTTCCTGAGCTCAGTCCTGACAGAGGCTGCAGAGCTCCCCCTTTGGGGCAGCCAGGACCCCAGGGAGGATTCCCATTACAGCGCCTATCCCACAGATGCGGCCATCCTGGGCTCCTCTGGCCTCACCGACTCAGTCATCTACGTACTCGATAATGGTTCGTGAGCATCTCCCATTGCAGGTGTAGGGAGATTCGCCAGGGAAGGCAGAACGGAACCCACACCGCTGTTACATAGTGTCAATGCTATAGCTTCCAGTGCACAGGGGCAGGAAGGGCGGGTGAACGCCGCGGGCTTGCTAAGGTGAGAAAATGCTCTTCCGTGTTCCACACTCTTGCGCTGCTATTACAAACCTATGCTAGTCATTAGAGCAAGAAAGAAAAAAACAAGGCAAACATTCTTCCCTGGTGGGTGCTGAGCGTTTTGAGTGGACAGGAAGAATAAAAATCATATGATGGCCTCAATGGACACAGAAAAAATACTGGACCAAATACGACATCCATTTAGGATAAAAAGTCACGACAAAGTGGGTATAGAAGGAACACCCCTCCACATAATAAAGACTGTGCATGACAAGCCCACAGCTGACTTCATACTCGATGGTGAAAAGCTGGAGCTTTTCCTCTAAGATCAGGAACAAGGCAAGGATGCGCACTCTTGCTCCTTTTATTCAGCACAGTGATGAAGTCCGAGCCACAGCAATCAGACAAGAAAAAGAAATGAAAGGCACTCAAATCAGAAAGAAAGATTTCAAACGGTCACAGTTTGCAAATGACAGGATATTACACACGGACAACCCTAGGGACTTCCCTCAAAAAGTGTTGGAATCAATGAAATTAGTAAAGTCACAGGATACAAAATTAATATGCATAAATCTGTTGCATTTCTATATAACAATGCACTACCCAAAAAAAGGAAGAAACAACCCGTTTACAATAGCATCAAAAAGAGTGAAATACCTAATAATAAATTTAACCAAGGAGGTGAAAAACCTGTACACTGAAAACTATAAGACATTGATGGAAAAAACTGAAGAAGACACAAATAAATGGAAAAATGTTCCATCCTCGTGGATGGGAAGAATTAGGACTGTTAAATTCAATCTACAGATTCAAGGTAATCCCTATCAAAATTTCAATGGCATTTTTCCACAAAAACAGAAAGAAAACCTTAAAATTTGTATGGAACTGGGGAGCCTGGGTGGCTCGGTGGGTTAAGGGTCCGACTCTTGATTTCAGGTCATGATCTCAGGGTCGCGGGATCAAGCCCTGCATTGGGCTCCACACTCAGCAGGGAATCTGCTTGAGATTCTCCCTCTCCCTCTGTCCCTCCTAAAATAAATAAGTAAACCTTCATTTAAAAAATGGGCAGAAGATGTGAATAGACATTTAAAAAAAAAAAAGACATCCGGACGGCCAGCAGACACGTGAAAAGAGGCTCCATCATCAGGCAAATGCAAACCCAAACCACAAGGAGATATCACCTCACACCTGTCAGGGCAGCTAAAATTAACGTAGGAAACAACAGGTGTTGGCAAGGATGTGGAGGATTTGGACCCCTCGTGCCCCGTTGGTGGGAGTGCCAACTGGTGTGGCCACTGTGGACAACACTATGGAGGGTCCTCAAAAAGCTAAACACAGAAATACCATATGGTCTAGTAACCCCACTCCTGGGTTATTTACCTGACAAAAACACTCAGTTGAAAAGACAGTGTGCACCCCGTGTTCACTCCAGCAATACCGACAGTGGCCCAGCTACGGAGGCGACCTAAGCACCCACCCGTGGACGGATGGATGAAGGTGTGGCGTATATAAACCACAGAACAGGAAGCAGCTATAAGAACGGATGAAATCCTGCCGTCTGCAGCAACGTGAAGGGACCCTGAAGGTACGACGCATAGCAAATTCAGAAAAAATTCAGAAAAAGACGCTTGCGTGCGGCATCTAAAAAACAGAAGCTCAAGAGCTCACAGATACAGAGAACACAGTGGTGGATGCCAGAGGCTGGGGTCACTGGATGGGCAAAGGGAGGGGAGGAGGGGGAGGAGGGGGGAGAGGAGGAGGGGGAGGGGAACAGGAGGAGGGGGGTAGTGGGAGAGGGAGGAGGGGAATGGGAGGAGGGGGAGGAGAAGGGGGAGGAGAAGATGAAGAAGAAGAAGGGGAAGGAGGAGGAAAGGGAGGCACTCTTCCTTGCAGCGTGCAAAGCCCCTGGGGTGGGTCACTCCTTGTTTAGGTCACATCCCACACGGGATACCTCTGCATGTCACCGTTTTGAAAGCTGCTCAACGTAGAAATGACACTTAACGGGTCCAACAGAACAAGGGCCGTGGGATTATAACGCAAGGAAGGCCGGTTTTCCTGCAGGCGACCGGCATTCCCTGCGGGGTCTGCTGCTCAGAGCGGGTTCAGACTCGCGATCCCACGTGGTCCGCGCAGCCGGGTCCAACCACAAACAGGCCTGGACACTGAGAACTCCCGGGACAAAAGGAGGAGGTGCCTATGACGGCCTGGAAATCCCTTTCCCAGATGGAAATATCGAGGCCCAGCTCCTGACCAAAACACGCGGGTGACCAGTTCCTGGATGCGGAACCCTCCATCTCCCCACATCTGCCAGCCGCACCCACCGGCACCCGAGGGCGGGGCAGAGGTAAGCATTCGGCGCACAAGATGGAAAAGCATCTTGGCACCTGTCTTGGCAGTTCTTGGCCCATTCCCCGCTGTTCGCTTTAAAATAAAGTGCGGTGACCACGTGCTTGGCCCCATGTCACTACGTGCAAAGAGCTGGGTCTGGGAGGAGGGCGGCTAGGGCCTTCCTCAGCTGGGCCCGGAGGGTGGCGTGGACTCACCCGGGGGCACATGGCAGGAGGAAGTCTGCTCCCCCAGGGCCCTTCGCAGCACAGACCGAGCCCCTCCCGGGGGCCGAGGTGAGCTCCAGCGAGGGGGCCGTGGGTGGGCCAGGGAGGCCAACGTGACACAAACAGCCTGGTGCAGGAGTCGGCCAACCACAGACCTGCCCACGAGGCCACGTCACTCTCATGTTAGGACCACAGTGACAGAGACCACGTGGCCTGCGAGGCCCAGACAGTCCACTCGCCAGCCCATTACGGACATGGTTCACCGACCCCGGTCAAGCAGACAGAGCCCGGTCCCAACTCACGGCGTGAATGCGTACTTGCCCTGGGCATGGAGGACCCCACGTGGAGCAGGTGAGGGGGGCTCCTGGGTCCTCCTCTCAGAGCCAGCCAGAGCCGGGGACTCCCCAGCCACCTACACGCATGGGGGCTCTTCTCTGTCGTGGGGCACCCACCAGCACTCCCCACCTGTGCTTCACTGCTCAGGGGAGATGTCCTTTCTGTCCCCACTTTCTGAAACGTAAAACCTCACTTGCCTGTTCGCTCTGGCTCGGGGACACGTACATACCGTTTCTGGGAAGGCTGCATTAAAGCTGAAACCTTATCATCGTAGAACTTCTTCATCGCAAACCTGTCGAGGGCCTGGTCAGCACTGGGGAAGGACAGAGAGAGAGAGAAATGCAGCATTAACCATGGGCGCTGCAGGTGGCGGGGTGACGGGGAGAGGCGCTATGGCCTGCAGGTCTGGAACGCCGGCCAACACAGCGGCACCCTCTCTCTAGGTGGCATGGCTCCCAGGAGAGGCACCCACCAGCTCCTCCCCACAGGCAGGCACAAGGCTGCCATCCTGAACTGTCCGGTCACCGTACTGGCCCCACGACAGCAGGGCAGTCGCAGAGGGCTCTGCGCGAGTGTCAGGATCGTGAGGGTTTGGGGCGCACCTGGAGCACCGTGGTTAGTGACAGCCAGCAAGCCCCCAGGGGCCAGCTCGGGACCCGCAGGGACACACGACTCTCAGCAGGGCTGAGGGTGTCAGACGGCGGCGGCCGGGGGACAGGGGGGCGGGCAGACAGTTTCCAAGCCCTCATGGCTACCCATCGTGGTCCTCAAGCTTCTGCCATCGACAACCCTGCTCCCCAACAACCCGACGCCCACAAGCAGAGTGTGCTCCCCAGGATCCTCAGGACACCCCGTAGCCGGCCATTCACGGGTCTGCCTGATCTGACTTCAGACACGTCATGGGACACGGGTGCAAGAGGTCGTAGCAACGGAGTCTTGTCTGAGCCCAAAGCTTCCCTGAAAGTCTGATCTAAGTGGGGCCTTGCGCTTACAGCGTGCACGCACGTGCCCCTGCAGAACATGGGGATTCACCGTGTGCATTTGTGCTGGGCTGCGCTGGGGAGGGGGGCTGTCCCAGACGGAAGGGTCCTGCAGCACTGCGCATTCACTGTATCGGGGGCGTATGTTTTTAAGCTGAAAAGTGTGCTTACATATGCTCCCCCCTCACTTGTAAGCGTTCCTCTTCCCGGAGCTCACGGGTCTTACCAAATGCTGACAATGCATTTCCGGCCCGTGTGTGTGTGTGTGTGTGTGTGTGTGTGTGTGTGTGTGTGTTCAGGACTAACGTCACTCGTCAGCATTAGCAGTATTCCCGCTGACGGTCTCCCTGAACGCCGTCTCCAGGGTACCGACCCAAGAATGTTCCTCCCACTTGCTGATTCTAGTTTCCAATGTGATCTGGAGCACGGTTAATGACAGAGGTCTTAGAAATGCGTGCTCCCGTGACGGCTTCTGGGAATGTCATCTACGAGGGGAAGCAGAGAAGTGAGCAAGGACACATATATGTGTGAGAGGCTGGTCGTCACGGCGGGCTCAGAGCAGAGAATCACGAGAAGCTACCTCGACGGGGACCATCCACCCGTGCCTAACGACCTAACACCGCCTGCACGCACGGGGCTGGGCCGCCACCTCCACGCGGCCGGGACGCACATTCAGGAAACAGTGGTGATTGAGAAAAACAGGGCCGGGCCACGCTGCTATGGCAGAAACGTGAGGGCGGGCAACGCTGAGCAGGGTCGGCAGGTGAGGTGCGGCCTCTCTCTGCACGTCTGGGCTCAGCTGGGGGACTCGGTGTGTGTGAGCAGCGACCTCAGGATCTGGCACACACATAAACGCTGATTATCACCGAGAAGGGATCTGGGTTTCATGGGGGCTTCGGTTTCCTCCCTGGCAGGCACCAGCTCTGCGGCTTGTGTCCAGAGAAAACACTTGGAAAGTCAGATTTCACTCCCTGCTGCTGGAAAGGGCAGGATTTATCGGCTAGTATGAACGGGGCATGTATGTCCTCAGAATGGAGCGGCCCATGCCTCACAAAGCGGCCATTGAAACGACAGGGTAAATGCAAACCCACAAAGAATGATATTTCTGGACTGGATTTCAGCATGAGCGAGATGTGTGCTTGGGGCACCGTGCGTCTCGGGGGCACCGCGCCTCGGGGGGCACCGTGTGATGCCCCAGCGCCAGCAGGTTCCCCCCAGCCTTGCTGTGCTCACCATCCTAGCCTCCTGCGGGCAGGTCCCCTGGTGGCTTTTCCATGCCCTGGGGACCAGACAGGACCGGACTTCCCGCTCACAGACCATGAGGCCATGAGCAAGCCTGACCCTCGGTTTTGTCATCTGTAAAGTGTGAGCGGTGACAACTACCCCCTGGGTTTCTCGGGAGGATTAAGGGAGAAAAGACAAATTTGCAAAGTATTTCTCGGAGGCCCAGGGCACGCAAAACACGGCGGCTGTGGCCACTCATCTTTACAGGGTACGAGGCGCCCAGGGAGACTGCGTGGGTCTTGCTTTCAGTACTGGTCCCGTCCACCCCTACGGTTTCTGTTAGAGAAGCACGGTGCACTCACTTGGCCTCCGACGCCTCCACAGAGGACGTCAGTATGAGGCAGACAGAGCTGCATGCCCTCAGCTGGGCTGGTTTCCCGGCTGAGCCTCCCACCCCGTTCCAGACCTTCCGACGCCCCCGGCAGTGCGGACGCCCCGCATACCTGGCTGAGACATTGGTGAAGTGCATGTAGGAGGATATGACCACACCGATGCGTCCCTTTCCGCCCTGCAGGAGACAAAACAGGGACTCAGTTCCTCGCGGAAAGCTCGTTCACTCTGCTCGCGATGACAAAAGAGCTTCCGTGGTTGGGGAAGCCATCGTCTGCTTCCTCTGGTCCCAGTTCCGGGGCACGGCTGCACCCAGCCCAGCAGGCAGAGGGCACACTGGGACCCCACGGCAGGAGCAGGTGCCACCGGAGGCATCCACAGGCACCCCGAGGGCAGATCTGCACAGAGGCGTCCAGTCAGCTCACCAGGTCCCACCGGGGCCACAAGAACATGCTGGGGAGGAAGCACTTAGTGTGACGTCACTACAGGGGACAGAGACCTGAATGTTCACCTCACAGGCGGAGGGCTCTGAGAGCTGTGCATGCAGCCCAGAGAGCCCAGAGGGCATCACACCGCTGCCACCGCTGACCCAGCTCCGCCCAGTTCCACGGGGACCACGATTCCGAAACGCAGGGCTCAGCCCGTGACCAGACAGGGACAGCCCAGACGGGAAGCCAGCCAGAACCACAGACCAACAGGACCCACAGGAGAGGGTGTGTGAAAGCACCACAGCCATGACAGGCCGCCCGCACCCAGAGCTGTGGACTGCCACCTTCTGGACCATACTGCCATGACCCAGATCAACGGTCAGCAAACCACAGTCCACAAGCCACTTCTGCCACCCCGAGTCCTGCAACCTGCGAGCCAAGAGTTGTCACGTTTTTGAACAACTGAAGAACGAAAAGAACACCCTTCCGTGACACACGGCAAGCATCGAAAGCGCAGCAGTCACGGCCCATAAATAAAGTGTGACGGGAACGCGGCCACGCCTATCTGTGCAGGCGCATCGGGGGCCAGGTCCACGGCCACGGCAGACACGAGCAGTCACAGCAAGACCCTGCAGCCCCCAGAGCCCAAAATATTTGCTGTCTGGGTTTTTCATGAAAAGTTAGTCAACCAAGACAGAGGAGCACACGAAGCCAAAATGGCAGGGCCACTGACGTGTGCGTCCCCATGCCTGTCCTGGAAAAAAACAGCCCAGCAAATCCACTCCACAAGTCCGAGGGGCCCGCAATGGCGTGTGACTGTCACCCAAAGCGCGAGCCTCTCCGTCCTGTGCACGTTGGGCACCAACACACAGCCGGTCCCTCATCGCGCGGCTGCTGGTGTGCCCCGCACACATCCGCTATGAGCAAACGGCTTCTCCGCCACCTCGGACACACGTGGGGCACACGCGGCTGCCACACTCAGCCAGTCCCTGTGTTTGCAAGGACTCCTGAGAGGCTGAACTTGGGCAGTACGACAGAACCACAGACTGCACCACTTGCCGACGGGGTGTCCTTCCCTGGCGACTCAAAACCACACAGCATGGGATGACACCTTCCAGAAGGGCCGCAGGCTATGTCCGCTCAGCCAGGCGCCAGCGGGCGGGTGTTGGTGAGGGGACCGGTGCAAAGCCGCACAAACCCACCATGCACAGCGGACAGGAGGACAGGGCCGTCCCCGTGCTGCAGCTGGGGCTGCCTCCCCCGGCCAGGGGCCCAGCTCCACTCCCGTTCCTGGCACGCGTGGAAGGAAGCACACACTGTGCAGAGCTCACAGGTTTGGGCAAGCGATCCTGAGCTCACCCCCGCCACGACCTAGATGAATGTCGACATCTGGAAGTTCACGTTAAGCGAGAGCTTCTCTCTCATGGCACGTTTTCTAGAACGTCCTGGAAATGGCTTGCACGTCCCCAGAACAGAGCAAGAAGGGGCAAATAGTTTTCAAGAACTCCCAATGCTCTCCCGGTAAATTCTGCTAACGAGACTTGTCCAGGGGGCGCCTGGGTGGCTCAGTGGGTGAAGCGTCTGCCTTCGGCTCAGGTCATGATCTCAGGGTCCTGGGATCGAGTCCTGCTTCGGGCTCCCTGCTCAGTGGGGAGTCTGCTTCTCCCTCTGCCCCTCCCTGTGCTTGCACCCCCCTCTCACTCTCTCAAATAAACAAATAAAATCTTAAAAAAAAAAAAAGACTTGTCCAAGCGTTCGGTAGGACCAGCATGTGTTTTGGCGATCTCTCTGCACTGTCACCTGTGACCCAGATACCATAAATAACACTATGATCAACTTCATTAAAAAGTGAAGTCAATGACCAAAACGGAATGAGTGGTTAAGGGGAGCTTCCCGAGGTCTGTCCAGTAGCCAGAATCTTCTGGGGGTCCGGCTGGCAGCAGGTCGGGGTGAGCGGGACCTGCGTTTCTCACCTGAGCCAGGTAGGTGGGGTGCTCCGGCCCTGCTAGGGAACACTGCTCAGAAAGCCTTGCGCACTGAGCTCCAGAAGCATCCTCACTGGGCCACAATCACCAGGCCAAGCCTGATGGCAGGCAGTTTGTTTTAATTGACAGGAATTGGTTTAAAAAAAAAAAAAAGGCCTATCTTCTTTTGAAGTTTGCACCAAAACACAAATTCGGAGAGAAGGTCCTTGATATAATGCAACCCTGAAAGGCTCCAGTGAATGTAATTTCGTAAGAAAACGAATGCGGGGGCCTGGCTGTTTGCTGGAGAAGGTAATCAAGCCAGGTGTGAGAAGAAGCAAGAAAAGCAGAGAAAGAAACACTATGCACGTACATGTGCACCTGCCAGGCTTTGCTTGGAGCCGGGGGCCCGCTGCACACCGCGACCGAGGCCTGCCGCCATCCTATAGACCTCACATGAGCGGGTCTCAGAACCCCTACAGGACAGTGGCTCGAACAGCCTAACACAACTCGACTCCACAAGTTAATGGGTTTTCCCTGCTCTCCACCATCTGACCCGAGGACCGGGAAGTGCAGGAAGATAATGAGAAGCCAGAGGAGTAAGAGGAAAGCTCCTAGGAGGACGGAGGCCAGGTGCGGCCAGGACGGCGGCACGCCGTCCCCACAGCCAGCGCTGGCCACCCTGCCAGGGGGCGGCCAGATCCCGTCCCCCTTGCGCGGCTGGCTGGGCAAGGACCACGCGTTAGCAGCAAACAGCATCCCTCCCCCAGGCTCGGGGAATCAGCGATAGCAGGACTCAGCACCACACGTCCGCGGCTGCTCCTTCTCAAGAGGGCTTTCCGAAAAAAATCAAAATGTGTAAAGATAAAACGGTTCACTATCATCAATGCCTTTCATTCGTTTCAAAACGTCCAGCTATGCGTTCAGTGGCCCAAGGCCTGCAAATTCTAGAGCCAAACTCCGGGAAGGGGAGGACTCTTTTCCTTTTTAAGGACAGGTATGTGACATGACCACAAATGCCGGCAGATCTGGACATGGGCGTGAAAGGCGGTCCCCGTGGGACCCCAGCTCCCCCCAGCCCTGGGCACGGGGCAGCACTCACCCTGCAGTGGATGACCACCACGTGCTGGGGGTCGCTGTTCAGCCAGGACTCCTGCGCCTTGCAGATGGTGCACACCTGGTCCAGGGGTGGCGCGTGCAGCTCCGGCCAGCCCACGTCCAGGATCTGCAATGAGAGACGGGCTCTCTCTCTACCCAAACCCTTCATGTGCCAGGTAAGGAACGCTGCCGTGAGTTCCTTTCCTAAAGCCTGCTGGGACTTGTGGCCAGGCGCCTTCCCTGGGAAGGAACACAGGGAGGATTAAGTTGCCCCCGGGAGACGTGCATTCCCGTCTTATCTGCTCTCCTGCAGCTGGGGCAGCAATTCTAGAAAGGGCTTTTGGAGCCGTTAATAGGGCACGGTTTGTGGGGAGGGCCCAGGCCCAGCCAGATATGAAATGGGAGTTCCTGGCCGGAGCTGCTGCTAAAATCCCTCTGTGCAGACTGAAATCACAGTTTGGGAAAATGCAGGGAGCCGCTCCCCATGCACTGTGCAGATGACGTCTCAGAAGCGGCCGGTCCCACGTGCTTGAAGAAAACATGCTCCTCTCTGGACAGGAGCATGCCCACGAGGGACGAAGCGCCTTGAGCCTGGGTTACAATTCGGAGCAGGAATAGAGACGGTCCTCACCACGTGACGTGCCACACGGCGCGTCCGTGCGCGGGAAACAGCCACCCTGAGCAACGTGACACCCTCCACCGCCCCCCGCGCTAAAGCCTGCCCAGCGATGCAAGATACGTTCTCTTCTACCTTTCTTTTTCTAAAAGGCAGGGAAGCAGAGCTCTCTTCTATAAAATAGAAATAGTGCAAAATGATGGGAAAATTTCGAAAAATGCCAGGAAGCTGGAAAGTATCACATACCCCTCCCACCACGTAGCGCTATCACCTGTAACACTGATGAATCCTTTAGATTTGTTTCTGTGTATGTTCAGCAGAGCTGAGATGCTATTATCCAGGACCTCTAGATCCTGCTTTTGTTAACTAGCATGAAAATAGGCAATTCACCAATTCACCCTCTTCTTATTCCAACAGCTGCAGAATACTCTGACATGCGGAACGCATATACTATATACCCTAACTCACGCGGATACACAGCTTAAAAATTTCCCCTAAATCTCTACTACTGAAATAAGATGAATGCGAGGAGGGGAGCATGTGACAGGCAGCAGGCGGGAGATCCTGGCGGTGGAAATGTTCAGTGGATCCCGCCAACATCGGATCCGGCATTAACACTTCACTACTAGGTAATGCGCGGTGTTAACGGGAGAAGACTGGGTCCGGGGCTATGTGGGATCTCTCTGCATTTTTTGGCAACATCCCGTAAATCTATAATTATTTCTAAAGAAATTAATTTATAAATGACCCACTGGGGCTCCCGGCTGGCTCAGTCAGTAGAGCGTGCGACTCTTGATCTCAGGGTGGTGAGTTCGAGTCCCATGATGGGTGCAGAGATTGCTTAAAAATAAAAATTCTGGGGCGCCTGGGTGGCTCAGTCGTTAAGCGTCTGCCTTCGGCTCAGGGCGTGATCCCGGCGTTCTGGGATCGAGCCCCACATCAGGCTCCTCTGCTGGGAGCCTGCTTCTTCCTCTCCCACTCCCCCTGCTTGTGTTCCCTCTCTCGCTGCCTGTCTCTTTCTGTCAAATAAATAAATAAAATCTTTAAAAAAAAAAAAAATAAAATAAAATAAAATAAAAAAATCTTACCAAAAAAAAAAAAAAACAACCCACAGATAAGAACAGTTCCTGATACCCCTTACGACATCACATCCCACAGAGACTTGAACTGTTTTTGCACGAGCAGATATGCCTCGGGACATCTGACAAAACTCAGAACAAACAGGGCTAAGGTCATACCTTTGGGTTAAGCTTCGTAAGGTCATATCTCTTTTCGGAAAGGTTTAACACCTGTGAAGGGGAAAGAAAAAGCCATCAGACAAGTCCATGTCCTTGGAGGTCAAAGAGGAAATGTACTCACACTTCACATGCCATCTGCCTTCGAGGGACCAAAGACTCTCAAAGACTGAAATGTATATAGAAATGTTATCATTACGGAATGAAACACAGACAAATAGAACAAACACGTAAGGATGGCAGACGGAATTGCACGGGACCGGCTGGCCCCAGGGAAGCCGGGCTTGCTGGGGGGGACGGTCGGGACAGCGAGGGCCAGAGCCAGCAGGGGCCCCACCACACCGTGAGGAGAGGACGCCACGCTATAGTCCCATTTAAGGACCAGGCCCTCTGCCCACTTTCCTCTGAGCCCCATACCCTCCAGCCTGATGAGACTGGTCACACTGGGTGGCCTCGGTCAACGGTCTGTGGGTTTGGGAGCTGTGCCGGCTCCACGTTCATCCATCATCGGGGTGTAGATGGGGAAGAGGTGAGCCCACCCCAGGGTTCTCAGATCTCTACAAGACACGCACATGGGTCTTTCTTCAGACTTTTCGAAAGAGTCCTAAGGGTCCTTGTCCCAAAACAAGGCAGGGACCCCTGCCCTCTCACCGTTGGCGAGGGTCGGGTTGGCTCTGGCCTGACAGCCACTGCTGAAGGGAAAAACTGCCCCAGACCCCAGGCCCCTGCTGTCTGGGGCCAGGGCCCTCCTGGGTCTCTGGGTACAGTGAACAGAGAGCAGAGGGAGATGAGGTGCAGGGACCAGGAGCGTGCTGACCCCTGGGCCAGGTGGCAGGAGGAAACCGTTCCTTCAGAGCAGATGGCCTCGGACAGATGGGAAGCCATCCTGAAGACACCGGGCCCCCAGGGCAGACGTCTGGGTTCTGGGCTGGGACATGCTTTCCCTGCCTGCCATCAGGTCATGCCAAGGACTGGCGTCCAGGAAATCGGCAGGTGCTCAGGGGCCGGGAGAGCACCGCTCAGGCTGACGCTGACCGCCCAGGCCGCGCTGACCACCCAGGCCAGCACAGGCTGCTGGGAGGGAGACGGGGTCCCCTCGGCTCTACTCTGCTTCTGGGCCACTCTCGCAGACAGCCATGTAGTCATCCGAAAGGGTGGCAACCACAGCCTTGTTGGGCCGGGCAAAGATCAGCGGCTTCAACAGATAAGGAGGCCGTGCAGGGACAGGTGCAGGCAAGGCACAGGGACTATAATTCAGCGCTTGGTCCCACCGGGACCGCACGGGGCCGCTGCATGGGGGCCGCCACCACAGGAGCACACCAGGGAGCTGGGGGATGCACAGGACTCTAGCCCGCACTTCTCCCGAATGGGGCTCCCTCCGACCATGTCACATGCATCTCCAGGGCACAGCAGCTTCCGGGGCCCACCTTCTGTCCTCGTGGCTCAGGCCAGCAGGAGGGAAAGGCTGGGCTTTGACACTAGGGATGTGGACCCCCGCTGGGGCCAGCAGGTCTGTCCTGACACTGAATGCCAGCCACACCAGGGGGCAGCGGCCACAGACACAGCAGGTGGCACGGTGGACAGAAGGCCCAGTGGGAGGGAGTCCCAGAGCACCTCCATGAAACTGGGCGCCCAGAGGACCACACGCACAGAGGCAGGGGACCACGTCCCCCCACAGGCTCAGCAACCACTCCAAGACACTCAGTGACTTCTTCACATTTCAGCCAACTCAGTGTCTCCCCAGTTACAGTGCTCTGTGTCCCCTCACTGTCCCCATGCTCGGTGTCCCCTGACTGTCCCCACACTCCGTGTCCTCCACTATCCCCAGGCTCGCCATCCCACTGTCCCCACGCTCGGCATCCCCCCACTGTCCCCGCGCTCGGTGGCCCCCACCATCCCTGTTCTCGGTGTTCCCCCCCCCCCCGCCCCTGTCCTCACACTGGGTGTCCGCCCACCGTCCCCACCCACCCTCCTGCTCAGTGCCCTCCCCCCGCTCACCAGGTAGTTGTCCCCGTGTTTGGACCTCAGCATCCGCGTCACCTCCTGCAGGTTGTGCAGGTAGGACTCCTCGGAGCAACCGGCGGGGAAGGACACGGCGATGACGCGCTCCGTGATGTAGGTGAGGTCCAGCTCGCGTCCGTCTGCCATGGTGGGGCTCAGCACTGCAGGCCTAGGGGAGGGGGCTGGTCAGGAGCGGGGAGGGTCCCCGGAGCAGTGGACACGGAGGCGCCTGCACGTGCTGCTCGCGCGGGACCCCTGTCCCCTCTTCCACGTGGTCTCCCGTCCTAGGAGCACACAAGTCTAAACGCCCCGACCGGTCCGGTCTGAGGCACCACCAGCCACTCCAGCGCATACACGGGGAGAGACGCGCACCGCTCTGCTGCAGAGGGAGCCCCTCGGGAGGGACCTGGAGGGAGGAGCCTGGTCCTTGCTCCCGGGGGTCTCGTCAGCACCAGGTGGGGGGGGGAGCATAAGTCAGGGGATGGAGGGAACAGAGGCCACCGCTGGGAGGCCCCTGTAGGGGCTCCTCAGGTCCTCGTGTCATATCCTGGGGCAGGTGCGGAGGCCATGGAGGGGACCCCCTGGGAAGGGATGTCAGCAGCTGCATATACAGGGTGCCTCCCCCGGAGAGGAGGGACGGCCGGGTCTACAAGCACGTCATTTACAAATACGTTAGTATTTCTTTCTGAAAGATAGACACTTTTTAGGAATAGCTACAATGCTGTTATCATACCTACAAGAAGAACATCATCAGAGCCCAGATCATAAACTTCATTTTTAAAGCTGATTTATTCAAATCAGGACGCAAACAATCACCAAGATTTTGTTTTCTCTGCCTGATGCACTACAGAGGGAGGCAAAAGAGTTTTGATTCCTTTAAAAAATTAAATAAGGGTTTTTAAACACTGATCTCAAAAGTAATAATGCACGTTCTCCGCCAACCGCAACTCCTGAGGGACCACCCCGCCAAGAGCGCTGGCTGTGGCCGTCCCAGCAATCACCTGCCGGGACGCAGGCAGGCAGAGCTCAATGCACCTGCTGGGCTCAACTCTGGAACGCCCCCAACGTTCACTTGCACAATGAAGCCACAGCTGTGCATGGAAAGGATCGCTTTCCCACAATCTGGGCTTTAATGCTGGGAGGCCACCTCCAGAAAAAGAAAAATAAATAAATAAAAACTTAATATGTATCACCTTTGAACATTTATTCCTGAAGTCAAAAAAAACTTAAGATGGGGCGCCTGGGTGGCACAGCGGTTAAGCGTCTGCCCTCAGCTCAGGGTGTGATCCCGGCGTTATGGGATCGAGCCCCACATCAGGCTCCTCCACTATGAGCCTGCTTCTTCCTCTCCCACTCCCCCTGCTTGTGTTCCCTCTCTCGCTGGCTGTCTCTATCTCTGTTGAATAAATAAATAAAATCTTAAAAAAAAAAAAAACTTAAGATGACTACAGAATAAAGTAACACCAAGCTCAGGCTTCCCCATCAGGTCCGACCCCAGGCAGGGAAACGAGGACAAGCTACGTACGGGGCTGGCCACTCACCTGGGCGGTCTGGCACGGCAGAGAGCAGCAGACGGTGCAGAACCCCCCGGAGCCTGCAAATGACAAAGCCCGGGTCATTCTCGGTCCCCCACCCCCAGCCCGCAGCCCACTGAGAAGGAAGGACACCGCCCGTCCTAGTTAATCATAGGTGGGAAGTCAAACGCGGTGACCATGGGCTTATCTTAAGGCCGGGGAGGGTCTCCGGAATGTCAGGGCATCTCGGCCCAGGGACTGCGGAGCCTCAGCCACACGCTCCCTGAAGCCCCAGCAGGGCGGGGTGTACAGAGGTCGGACCCGCCTGAAGCACCAGGTAAGTAGGCCCTCAGCACAGGCACATGCCTGTCCCTGTATACAGGCGGCACTCAACCAAGGTCACGGTTACCATTAACTTCACTGCTAGTATTTCCTTGGAAAAAAACAACTAGTGACTGTGTCTGCAGATTAAGAAGTCTGTCCAACAGGGAAAAGCATCAGCTTGTGTGACTTTACAAATTCCACGGCCCTTCTGTGTGTGCATGTTAACGCGGTACCGAAGGCTGCATACATGTGATTTCAGGGGACACGCCCGGCAACTGCATGAGTAGGAATCACCTCCCCCATCCCAGAAATCGGGGAAACCAAGGCTCAAGAGGTGTGCAAGCCTTTGCCCAAGATGGCAGAGGCGTGGAGAGCCCTTCCCACGACGCGGCGGCTCCTCTCCGGGGCCTGCCGCATGTCCTGGCCCCACTCCGTGGACCAGCCAGGGCACAGCCCCCCAGAAGGGGAGCGACATGCAGAGCAAGACGCCAGATCCCCCAGCTCTCCCTCCTGCTCCCCGCCGATCCTGGGCCTGGGGAACCGTTCACAGGCTCAGACACCCCACTTCCCCAGTGCCCCACTGGGCACCCAGCTCATCCTTGCTCCAGAGTGAAAGGGAAGAACAGAGAAAGAATCCCGAGGCTCCTTTGGGAACAGAGACGGCCACTCCCCAGAAGTCACATCAACACTGTGCCTAAGTCAACGGCGAACCAGAGGCTGTGACTGGGCCCCCGGGCAGAGACAGGACCCGAAGGCTGCCGTCCCCCCCCCACAGGACGCCCAGGGAGCTCATCCGCTGCCTGTCTCTGGAGGACGCGTGCCTCTCCTACATGTCCCCTCTTACAGACGAGTCTGGGGGCCAACTGAGCCCGCTCCCTTGGTGCCTGGACCCCGACCGGCACAGAACAGCAACCTCCAGGAGGTCAAGGAGGCTGGGCCCACTCTCCCCAAAACAGCCTTGAGGCCCACTTCCCAGAGGGGTCCCAGCCGGCCCCCCAAAAATCCCCGCCTGCATCCCTTGGCACGGATGCATGGCAGACAGATGATAGACACACAGACATGTGCGTGAAAGGTAGACTGAACCACCGCTCACTGCCCACACCCCCCCCACCGGCAGCGAGGCCCCCCACCACCCCTTGGGTGACAGCTGCAGTTAAGCGTGGAGGGGCGGAGGGTCCCTTCAGTAAGGGGGTCACCTGAAGAGAATGTGTCTTGGGCAGAGCACAGCCGGTGCCTGAACCCTGAAGTGCCATTATTCTGCACCTTGGGGACAGCAAGGGGTCGGGTGTGACCAGAACAGCTGTGCACAGGGGAAGAGTGACAGGAGGGCTCCCGGGGACAGAGGCAAAGCCAGCCCTGGACCCTGGCTCACCATTCCACCAGCACAGTGTCCTGAGAGGGCTGACTGAGGTCAGCAAGCACAGCCACACCTGGGGGGACACGTGGCTCCCAGCGGGAACCCCAGGAAAGCAAACGGGGCTGTCCTTGCTCCACAGCCCGGGAAACAGGCGTTTGGGGAGACACTGTCATGTCCAGAGTCACACAGTTAAGTGTGGCAGCTACTTCTCACACCAAACTCGGGACTCTTCCAATCCCCCGGCCCTGGTGGCCCACGGCCCGTGCTGCCGAGCCTGTCCCCAGGCCAGACCAACATCAGGGAGGTTGGGAGAGCATCTCCCGGAGAGCTGGTCCAATGGAGCAGCCAGGCTCTGAGACTCGAGGTGCACCCCCATCCCACAATGGGGGGAAAACCTCATCCAGGGGCTGTATTTGGAGCCAAGCGGATGATGGGCCAATGATGGGACTGGGGACGCTGTCATACACTGGGATAGTGGCCCGCAGCTGTCCGGGAAGGTCTGCTATGCAGCGGACGAGAGGCACGCCCACGCCAACTGGATGGGGCACGACATCCCCACACGCACTGGTCAAAGGGGGACACAGGACTACCCTGTCCGTGCACCTTCACTCAAAAGCAAAGAATCTACCCGCTCTCGGGGTTCAAAAACCAGGCCCCCATTTATACACCACAGCACAGCTGGCGGCTTAGGAATGACCGAGAAACCAATGTACTGAAAGTCTCCCGACGAAGGTCCCTTGCTCACCAGAATCCTACACCCTAACCTCGTGTGGGAAGTTTAAGAAATCCTCCGTGCCTGAAGACCCCAGGCCTCCAGGGCTGCACGTTTTTCTCGTGGTGCTTTTGCAAGAAGAGAGCTGCCCGCCCACCTCCCTCGGAAGCCTTCCAAGGACACGCCACTCTTTACAGACCGACGCCACGTTGGGAGAGATAACAGGTGTTTCCTGCCCTTCCGTCTGGTCCCCACCTGCCTCGGTTCGGCCCAGACTCCTTCAACCCCGGCCGCTTTGGCACACGCTTATCACAGCCTGCAACTTCTAAAGGCACTACGAAACCCGAGGGGAAGGAGGGGGGCACCAGTGGAATCCATGGCAAAGGTTACACCTGCAACAGGTAAACCGCAAAGCCCGTGCTGCCCCGCTGCTGTGTCTCTGAAAAGGCTCCGCTGGGACCCCGGTGAAGTCACTGGCCTCCCCGGCCATCTGAGGCCAGGCCCTGGAGTCCAGGACGCACCAGCAAGCAGCAAAGCAGGCATCCCACCAGGTAAGGACTCATTCCACCAGCCCAGAGGGGTTGTCTTGCTCAACACACTTTTGCAATTACTGATCCTCATTTCTTAGGCTAATGGTGTTACTTTTATATAAGAAATGAGCACGGCAACAGCAATTTTGCAGCCGTGGGACATCAGCCTGCACCCGTCTTTTGGGGGGGACAGGGACCACCATGAGATCTGCGTGCAGACACAACTGTCTTTCATTAAGAGAGGCCCACTGAGCCTGGTGATCGCTTCCAAGTCTGTCAGCCCTGGGGCAGAACACAGGGCTGGATGCCTTTTCTTGGGAGGAGCTGGTCCAGGCTTTGTCAAGAGACGAGGCTCCTTGGACGATGCGGGCTCTGCCACTTTGCACCCTGTGATCACGGGCAGGTCCTTCACCTGCCCCAGCTTCAGCCACACCCCTTGTCTCCCCAGAACAGGAACCCCAGTCCCTACCTCACCTGGCGGGAGGGACCACACAGGGCTGGCAGGAAACACCTGCTCGTCATACAGGGATCTTGCAGTGCCCGTCCTCCTACAGAACCCCACCCAGCGCCCCATCCTACAGAAGCCCATGCTGCAGTACCCCATCCTCAGGGCATCATTCTCACACCCAGTGGATAGCTCTAGAATACCTGGGGACACTGCCTAAACATCTCTGGGAGACCATGGCATTGCAGCTCATAACCTGACCCCTTTCTTAGAGGACAGGCCCGTGGAGGGAAGGCTGGGGTTCCAACTAGGACCCAGAGCCCTGTCAGCCGTGGGACTGATCGCTGATCTTGTCTGGACCTGTTCAGCAGGATGGCAGTGAGCCCGTCACCCCTTCCCCCTCCCCATGGGCACCGCTGGGTCTGCAGCTCAGGGACGCCCAATGTCAGGCCGTGTGGGCACAGGATGAATGCTCTGGAGACCTTACTAAAGATGCAACAAGTCCCACAGGCCTGCATTTCAGGAAACTACCCACAAGGCACCAGGGTCGGGGTACCGGATTCCCACCTACAGGAACTGCTGTCCAGGCCAAAAGACTGTGGATCTCCCAGCATCATGTCGGAGCACAGGAGCCACAGGTGACTCGTTCCCATGGGCCTCCAGGAAGAGGGATGCTGGAGAAATGTGTGTGCCCACGCCTTGCGGCAGGCAGAGCACAAAGGACCAGCAGGCAGGCTTACAGAAGGACCGGGCTTGGGAGGCAGGGGCGGGGAGGGCACTGAGCTCTGGCAGGGCGGGAAGGCAGAGGGAGGACACTGACAGCGTGCCCCCATCACACGGCAGGGAGGACCACGCCACACCCTTCTGGGAATCTGTGACCGCAGAGCCACGCAGGGACGGCCAGTCCTGCAGAGGAAGGCCTGTCTCTAAGTGTCTGTGTGAGGACTCTGAAGGCTCTGGCTGTGTGACCTTGGGTAGGGGCCTCAGGCTCCTCATCCGTGATATGCGCTACTAGGCACAGGAAGCCCTCTGCAGGGGCGCCATGGGGCCAGAGCATTCTCTGGCAAACCGGGAGGATGGAGCAGACCTCCCTAACGAGACTCACCCCGTGGGCAGTGTCCCCATGTCAGCAGGCAGGGGCCCACCCCCACGTGATGGGCTGGCATGGGCACCAGTCCAGCTAATGCTGGTGCCGTGCCCCTACATCCCACTGCTGTGAGTGGAGGGAGGACACCTCCCTCGCTCCACCCCTGCACCACGGCCCTCCTTCCAGTTCCCCCAGCACACTCCACCCCTCCTGCCCCAGGACCTTTGCACATGCCCTGCAGGTCTGGAACACTGCCCACCCACTGAAGCAAGCCTCACGTGCTTAGCTCCAATTAATCCTAGACTTCTCGGCTCACACGTCACCTCCCCAGCAAAGCAGCCCCTGATCCCCAGTCCTGTTTATAGTCCTGTGAGGGTCCAGATCTCAGACGCACAGAAGTGACTGGCTATGTGCATTCTCGGCCATGCTCTGCACCCCCTGACATGAAGACCCACAGGGGTGCTGGCTCCCATGTTCTGCTCAGCCTCTGGGGCCACATCCTGTCCCTAGCAGCAGGCGGAGCACGCAGTCTGCAGGAGGAAGGAGGGAAGAAGCCAACCGCCAACCCCAACATGTCTGACAGATGATCTGGCCGTGTTAGAGGCACAGGGATCCTGCTTTTGCATTTTGGTAATAAGTACCTGGTTAGCTTTAGTCTTAGGATAACAAAAGGCAATGTACCAGAGTGGCCTGGACAGACTTATCACCTAAAAGAGTAGCAGGATGAAAAGTAGTAAGTTACGTCCTTCTTGGCAAGGTCATGACATGGAATCGTCGACACTGGGGGAAAGAGACTGTCCCCTGCAGAGCCCTGTGGACAAGCACAGACCTCGGAGACCGAGGAAGGCTCACGAACAGCACGGCTCCCCAAAGCTGTCCGATGTGCGTTCTGCTCACGGACAGGGGGGGCCACACTAACAGCCTTCCCGCTAGTGCTCTCCCCTGGAATGTCCCGCTCAGCCCCACGAGAGCATCCCTGTCCCCGAAGACAGGGACCTGGGGCAGGGTGTTCTTGGCCAGGTAGACCGCTGAGCCCACCAGGGAGCTCACCCCTTGCTCCTGCTCACATGGAGAGGAGGGCAGCCCCGGGACCCCTGGGCTGGAGAGGGAAGGCTGCATGCACCCCTGCTTCCCGCCTCCCCTCACCCTCTCTGGCTCTTGGGGGAAGAGCAAAGAAAGCCCCTTTGCAAGGTGTGAAACATGGGGAGGTCGCCAGGGCCCTGGAGCCGCGGGGCCTGGGTGCTGCACCCCGCCGTGCTGACGGGGCCCTGAAACCCACAGCGGCGCGGTTCCGTAACAAGGAACAAAAGGGACGATTGCGTAACTGAAGCCAGATTTACAAGGAAGCAGGGCTCCCGGGCCAGGGGCCGGGCAGGGAGCAGGCCGGCTGTGCCCTCGGGAAGGAGGCACCCACGGAAGCGTGCCGCATGGGCAAACGGCAAAAAGTAAATGGAAAACCCTTTTCAAAGGCAACGCCAGCCACGTTCAGCCACCACACCTGGAGGTACTTCCCTCACTCACCGCCCGGCAGGCGCAAAGCAGGGCTCAAGCACTTCCCATGCCGAGGCCTGGGTCCAAAGCCAGCCCTGCAGCTCCCCGGGCCGCCTGACCTTGGAGAGACTGACGCAACCCTCTGTGACTCAGTTTCCTCCTCTGGAAAGTGGAGGTGTCGGCAGGATTCATTAAGGAAACACACGTACAGGGCTAAGAACAGCAGCTGTCCAAAACACAAGCGCTAAATAAACATGAGCCACGCACACAGTGGCTGCGTTTGGGTGCCAGGCGGCTGGGGGCGGGGGAGACTGACCCCCGAAAGGCAGCCCCCCTAGGAATCCACACCGCACGCAGTGCCCGGCAAGACCACGGCACCAGTATGCCACCCGAGAAACAAGACTCCAGCAAGCGACCTTCCCAAAGCCAGCCAGCCAAACAGACGTACACACAGACAGGCAGACACTTCTCCCTTCCAGAAGGAGAAGGCTAGAAACAGTCATTATCAGGAGCACCCACCTTGAGCTTTTCTTAACGCTCTCAACCCCGAGCAGCAGCTCCCGTCCAGGAAAGACATACCAGGCTCAAGTTAGGAAATGACAATAACGTCACTCTGTCCCCACGCTCCTCTCTGAGAAGCCAAGGTCTCGCTCCGTCTGAGATTTTATCTGTGGTTGTCACCAAATACTCAGAATTCTGGGGTGCGTAGGCTGCTCTGCACCATACGGACGCCGCGGAAGGCCGGTGGCAGGGAGGAAGGAGGTCCCCAGGGCAGGGGGGCAGGGGACCGAGCCCGCACTCAGGTCTGGGGTCCCCAGCAGGGGCAGCCCAGGAAGCCGCCCGCAGGGGAAGCGTCCACACGGCGCTACATGGAACTCCTACTGCCCCTTCGCTGCAGAGCAAGGACGTGAGCAAACAGAGGGGGGGCGCCAGGGCCTGACCCAGTGCCAAGAGCAAGCGGCAGCCCGCGGCCCCACAGAGCCCTCCCGGCGGAACTTACCGTGCTGCCGAGGGGCCCGGCCAGGGTTTCTCCTTCCTTCCAGAAGCAGCTCCCTCCCACCGCCTCGCTCCTTCCCTGCTTGCAGTCCTGCGCCCGCTCCGTGCGCCTGGCCCAACGGGGCGGCGGGGGCGAGAGCAGGTGGGACGGTGCCTGCCCCGCCGCGGCTGGGGAAGTCTCAAGGGCAGCGGCCCCGGAGCCAGAGGCACGCCCAGCCCACAGCGGCAGCACGCATGCCTGCACGCAGGGCAAAGGCACCGGCTGCCCGGCCCACAGCCGGCCCTTGCAAGGCCCTGCAGGGCCCATGGCCAGCAGGACAGGCCTCCCCGGGCCGGGGCCGTGCCTTCAGGGACCAACACCCACCATCCAGGGGGGTGTTGACATGGGAACACAGCAAGGGGTCTCCCGTGTCCAAAGACCCCCTGCCCCGAGACCAACCTACCGCGGACTGCTTCCTGGGTTGGCAGGTCGCTGGCCAGCATCCTGAGCCTGACAAGTGCCGGGCGCCTGCCCTCCTCCCTTCCCCACACCTTCCTTCTTTCTGTCCCTTAACATTCACACAAAACCACGAAGCAAACACAAAAACAAGGTCAAAGTGCGTCGCTGGACCAGAGAAGGAGCGGGCTCACTTCTAACACACATGGCCCTCGGGTTCCAAGTCTCCCGGAGGCCAAAACAAAAAGAGACGGGGCTGGACATAAGTCAGACGGTGGGACAGGGACCCGGCCTGTCTGAGGCTGGATGGACAGGGGTCACACGTCACTCGGAATCAGGAGAGGAAGGGCCTGTAGCAGAGCGCTGTCCCCCACCACCGCGGTCTACACTGGCAACTGGCTGGATTTCGTTATCAAATGGCCAGTCATGTCCCTTACATTCAGAGGGAGACCCACGCGGGCTCACTGATAATGACGCCTCACACACATGGGTTCTTTTATTTTGATCGATCACTTAATCACGAGAACACCTCTCCTCATAAATAGGACATGGGGAGGGCGTGCTGGGTCCCACTGGGCCCTCACAATCCCGTCCCCGCACCAGGGCCTGGGGAGCCTGCGGGGTCTCCTTCCAGCCCCAATGTGCAGGGAGCCCTCGGGCCCACGGGCCGGAATCTCACTCAGGCGGCTCAGCTCCTGCAGGACGGCGGGGCATCCCAAGAGAGTGCATGGGGTCAACCATCCCTTCACCCGTCCGGTCAGCAGACCTGGAGACAAACTGCATTTCTCACTCTTGGGAGTGCCAGTCCCAGCTCTTCCCCGAGGCCCAGGCCTCCCCCCACGGATGGCCCCACAGAAGAGCCAGCTCCGTGCCCCCGAGATCCTCAGACGCGGACAAGTGTGGACCAAGAGGGAGGCTCCCCACCCCACCCGGACGTCCCTGAGAGCAAGGCTCATGGTCCTGGGAAGGGGGCCTGGTGTACCCACTGAGCTGCCTGGAGGAGACAATCCAGGACCACGGCTTCCCCGCAGCGAGAAGGGCACAACAGGGGTTCCCAGGATGGCCAGCCCCGGGCACCTGACCATGGCAGGTGGACCAGGGCCTTCCAGCGGCCCGTCTATCCTCACACACACCCAGGATGATCCAGCGAGCATCCTCCCCGGCCAACATTGGACACGTGTGCTCCATCAAAACCACCCCACTACTCGGGATCGCCCCAGCACGATGAACCGCACAGCTCCCCGCTGGGCTGGAGGACAGGCCTGGAAGCGCCCCAGAACAGCATGGCGGTGACAGCAGTGTCCCTGATGGGCTGCGGGACAGGAGCGCCGTCCAGCGGCAGAAGAACGGGCCTTCCAGGGTGGAGCTGGGCCAGGAGGTGCTGGGAGCACCTGGGGAGGATGGGCTTGCAAAGTGCAGGGCCTGGGGGGGGGCGGGGGGGGGTCCTGCGGTCGGGGCTCCTAGAGCCCGAAGCCAGTCAGAGCATTTCCTGGGACAGGAGGAGCCCTGCAGACGGTTTCCGAGGAGGCATGATAGGATTGAGTGTGTTCTTAAGGCGGGTTAGTGGCAGCAGCAGCAAGACTAACCGAAGGGGCACACCTGGCCGTGGAAGGTGCAGGTAGGACTCGAGTGCCCCCAGGTGCAGGGCCTGGAATGACTGCGGGGAGGGGGATCGTTCCGTCAGGCACGGGCGCACACGTCTCCCACGTGCAAGGACAGTGGCCGTGTCGGGCTGGGCAGAGGGTCACTAGCACCACGGACCCCAGCACACACGGCAAGCCAGGGCTGTGCTCCAGAACGCCTGTGGGCCACGGACACTTGACCTCTGGAAGCCTCCATGTGCCCACCTGCACACTGGGGATGCTCACCGAACATGACCCGGGACAGAAACGTCGGATGAGATCACGCTCCCCGGCACGAGGTATGCCCTCAGTAACCGTCTGCTTTATTAGCTGGTTCTCTTCTCGCCACCGAGGCCATCCACGGAGGCCAGGGGGCAGGGGAAGGAGTGCGGGCAGCTGCTGAGGCCGGGCAGGGGGCCTGGGCAACCGAGAGACAGGACAGAGGAGTGGCACCCACAGGACCTGGTCCCGTTGCTGAGGAGGGAGATGGTGCAGAGACAGAGTGGGGGGTCCAAGGACCTAGATTGTGGGAGCACGTGGGCAAGCCACACACAACACAACACACTGGACACGGCCCACAGGACACGGCTCGCTGGACATGACTAACTGGACACGACCCACAGGACACTATCCACAACTCACAGGACACAGCCCACAGAACACAGTCCATGAACCATAGGACAGGGCCCACGGGACATGAATCATAGGACACGGTCCACAGGACACGGCCCACTGGACACAGCCCACAGGACACGGCCCACTGGACACAGCCCACAGAACACAGTCCATGAACCATAGGACAGAGCCCACAGGACATGACTCACAGAACATAGCCCACAGGATACAGCCTACTGGACACAGTCCATGATCCATAGGACATAGCCCACAGGACACAGCCTACTGGACACAGTCCATGATCCATAGGACATAGCCCACAGGACATGACCCACAGGACAGAGCCCACAGGACATGACCCACAGGACAGAACCCACAGGACACAACCCATAGGACACAGTCCATGACCCATAGGACACAGCCCATAGGACACGACTCACAGGACACGACCCACAGGGCTCCCCCACCGCCATCCAAAATGGTGCCTCTGCCGCTGTCCTGTCACTTCAGCGTGTCCTGTCACTTCACCTGGGAAAGCGCCTTTGGCAGGAGAAACTGGGCTCGAAGCCCAGCTCTGTCTCCACAGACAGGACGTCCTGGTGGCACCGGCACAGCCTGTCCCCTCGGGTCCTCACCTGTGAGCAGGGGCAGACATTCAGCCAGGGCGGTCCTGAGCCCTGGACGAGCTCCTGGCAGCCCAGCCACAGACAAGCTCTCCCCGAAACACCCCGTCGGCGTTTCTAACCACGCTGCTCCCGCACTAAGACGACTCCACGTCCGAGTTGTCCTCCGACAACGAAGAGCCGGACACGAGACGAGAGGATGATACGGTGCTGGACCCAAAGAACAGGGATAAAATCAGGAAAGAAGTTTCCTGCATCGACCCTGTCCACAAAGGCTACCCCAAATAACATCAACCTACCTACCGCACGCGGGGCAGGGCACACTGGACAACAGGGACACGCCAGCTTAACTCCTCACTGAAATGCTGTCCCCCTCCACCGTGACGAAATAAAGCTCCCGGCACCTGCCCGACCCGATTGACCAAGGTCACACGGCTCATCAGTGGAGGCCACGGCTGCCCTAGGTCCGTGCCCGGGGCCCGAAGCCGGCTGCCCCTGCTGAGGGACCCACACAGGCAGAGCGACGGGACATTCACCGTGACCTCTGCCACAGCCCAGCTTCACCAGCACTGAGAATCCACTTCCCCTGATTTTTAGACATGGCCTCTACACTCCGGAGTTTCAATCCGGAAATACCGCATGGGCCAATGACCAGCTTTAGACCAGCAATGCCTCCTACACACACCAATCTCTTTTCTCTCCTTTTCACACTCCAGGAGGTCAGATGTCCAGCCCGGGTTGGATCTGAAAGTTTATAACATAATCTAATCCTCAAATTTCTGCTACAAAGTAATTTTTAACAGCTGCGTGCTATCCAGCGTCGAGCAGGAGCACAACCCATATGTATGAACGGTACTGGGGCCCCAACGTCTGTCACCTGCAAACACCCCACGGTTTACAACTTCTCACATCCTCCGTGGCTGCCTTGGGATAATCACCTGCAAGTCCGATCTGCACTGCGACTCTGGTCGGGAGAAGTTCCTACAGCCCGTCTCTTAGAACGCGTCCTGTGACCCCCGGGACTGCACACACCTGTGCTCCAGAGGGGACAAATGTCCGAAAGGCCAGGAGAGGACCAGAAGGGAATTGCCTTGGCAAACCTGAAGAGGGATGCGAGGTGGCGGGCATGGGGCAACCATGGCCCCAGGAGTAGGGCAGGGGGGAGAGGAACATGCCTCGGGGCTCCTGTGTATGTGTCCCCACATCTGCTCCCCAGGTCAGAGCTTGGAGCAAAAATCGAGTATCTCCAGGAGGCTAAATCCATAACAAGAGAAACGGCAGGGCCCTCCTGAGCTCGGCGCAGCACCCGGCACTCCAGAGACTTCACTGAACGCGTGTGAAGACCGAGATGCCCACCTGCCGCTTCCCCGGCTCCCCCTGCTCCTTCCCAGCTTTGCCCTCTCCCTACAGGATGCGGCTGACTGTGTGCAGCCAGATGGGTACGAGGGCCCCAGGTGTGGAAACAGCCCCCTGCCCAGAAGGGCACCCAGGACCCCCCATGAGAGGCAGTCTCCCCTTTCCGACTGCAGGTTAAAAAGGCTAGGAAAACAGCGTGCACGAGACATGTTAATGTGCAGGAGACCGACAGAAATGCGAAGTATCAGAGCAGCACCAGCAGCAGCAAAGCGCGGGGTGATGAGGCATCACAGCAGCTCCCCCATGAGGATGCTTCCAGCGTAGCTGACGTCGACGCTGTAACGGGGGGTCGTACGAGTAAGACTGGGTATCGATCGAGGCGTCCACAGGTTAGATAATATAATCCCCACGGATTATTGCCTGACAGAGGCAATTCACTGAACAGCTAACTTCAAGCCCTACCTTGCCCAGTGCTTACCATGCGTGCAGACCCCCCGTAAATGGTGAGCTGAACACCACAAAGGGGCAGATTTACCACGAGGGCAGGTGATAAATGGAAGACTGAGTGTGGGGCGCCTGGGGGGCGCAGTCGGTGAAGCGTCCACCTTCAGCTCAGGTCATGACCCCAGGGTCCTGGGATCAAGCCCTGCATGGGGCTCCCTGCTCAGCGGGGAGCCTGCTTCTCCCTCTAACCCTCACCCCACTCATGTTCTCTCTTTCTCTCTCAAAAAAAAAACACTGAGTGTGGAGTTACACGCTGGAGAGTAAGGACTGCATTCAAGAAAAGACAGATGCGGGGAGCCTGGGTGGCTCAGGTGGTTGAGTGTCTGACTGTTCATTTCAGCTCTGGTCATGATCTCAGGGTTGTGAGATCGAGCCCCGTGGCGGGCTCTGTGCCCAGTAGGGAGTCTGCTTGGGATTCTCACTCTCCCTCTGCCCCTTCCCCATCAGCCCTCTCTCTAAAAAAAAAAAAGAAGGAAAAGACAGATCCATGTCGAATGCAAACGGCAGTTGAGTCTTGGCTGGAGCCACAGAGAAGCCTCTGGACGTTTGACGATTGGACTTAAACCCTGTCTTGCCCTCCAAGAACCAAATGAATGAGGTCACTTTCTTCGGATAAATACCAGTAGTGTTATTACTGGATCATGTGGTATTTCCATTTTTCATCTTTTGAGGACCCTCCCCACTGCTGTCCACAGTGGCTGCACCAGTTTGCATTCCCACCAACAGGGCACGAGGGGTCCCCTTTCTCTGCATCCTTGCCAACACCTGCTGCTTCTTGTCTCTTTCATACTGGCCATTCTGACAGGTGTGAGGTCATAGTTCATCCTGGTTTGGTTTGCATTTCCCTGATCATGAGTGACACAAAGCACCTTGTCATGTGTCTGTCCCCATCTGGATGTCTGCTTAGGAAAAATGTGTATTCAGGTCACCAGCCCATTTTTCAATCGAATTGTTTGCTTTTTGGTGTTGCGTTGTGTAAGTTCTTTATATAGTTTGGGTATGAACCTCTTACTGGACACAGCAAAACACTAATTTGAAAAGCTATATGCAGTCCTATGTTTACTGCAGCATTACGCACAATAGCCAAGCTATGGAGGCAATCCCGGTGTTCGTTGATGGATGAATGGATAAAGAAGAAGTGGTACGCATACACACGCGCGCACACACACACACACACACACACACATATATACAAAGGAATATTACTCAGCTGCAGAATAGAATGAAACCCTGCCATTTGTGGCAACATGGACGGACCTAGAGGGTATTATGCTGAGTGAAATGACTCAGAGAAACACAGACACCGTATGATCTCACTGACACTTGGAATCTAAAAAAACAAAACAAACGCACAAACAAAAAGCAGAATCAGACCCATAAGTACAGAGAAGAAACGGATGGGTGCCAGAAGAGAGCGGGGAGAGGGGACGGGCAAACGGGTGAAGGGGAGGGGGAAACACAGGCTTCCAGTGGTGCAGTGAACAAGCCACGGATGAAAGGCAGAGCACAGGGAACACAGTCAGTGGTGAGGGGACAGTAACTACAGTTACCACGGTGAGCACGGCGTGCGTAACGTATAGACCTGTTACGCCTCTCTACTGTACACCTGAAACCAATATCACGTGGCACGTCGACCACATTTCCATAAGAAAAAGAATTTAAATGATTTAAATAAATAAAGTTATCCCAGGCTGCCCTACTGGTTGGTCACCTCCCTGGTTCCAGAAGTGCGATGCCTGCCGCCTACTACCCCTGGCCGGGCACCTGGACTGGCCTCTCTGATCCTGTATCACGTCCTCCGTCACCCTGCACGTGCACTGGACGTGGACCAGACGTGGACACGGAAGATGTGGACCGGACACGGAACAGGAGCCCACCGTGTCCACTCCCAAGCCTATTCTAGCCAGATACACTGGCTGCCGTCATGGCAGAGTTCAACAAAATACCGCACACACCGACAACTCGTGAGCCTCAACAGGCAGAGATCTGCAGCGGCCCTGAGGGCGGGTCCGCATCTCGGGAGGGCCTGCTGCCGGGCCGGGGCAAACCCAGAGCACGGCTGTGGTCGGCCACCCTGTGAAGCTTTCACAACACTCTGAGGTGGCCAAACGGGGAATTTCAGCCGGTTCACTGAGGGTGCAGAGTCTGCAAAAGCAGGGCAGGGGAACCCCAGCCCCGGGACAGACAGACACGGCTGTCCGCTTCAGACACAAGTAAATGTGAAAGTGAGTGAGGCTCAGGATTCCGCAAATCCACAGACTTTTGGATTCAACAACCACCTACAAATCCCGACCATTTTTTTATTTTTATTTTTTTAAGATTTTATTTTTCAGAGAAAGAGAGCACAAGCAAGGGGAGAGGCAGAGGGAGAAGCAGACTCCCCACTGAGCAGAAAGCCCGATGTGGGACTCGATCCCAGGACCCTGAGATCATGACCTGAGCCCAACAGACTGAACCAGGCATCCCAAATCCTAACTATTTTAAAGTGGACAGCGTGTGACATGTGACTGTCGCCATCCTAGGGAGAGTGACACAGGTCCCAGCAGCACGCGCCCACACTCAGTCCAGTCCAGGGGCAGCCTTAGTGCCATCCTCCCACGGCCACGTGGCATCCCACTGGGCTGAGACCTCCCCCCGTCACTTTGCAGAGAAGGAGCAGAGGACCAGACTGGACACAGTGGGGCATAGGTAGTGTGCACAGCAGGGCTCGGACTTGGGATCCCGGCGAGTTCTGGCGCCACGGTGGATGGCCTCCTTCCCCATTCCCTGACACCTCAAACACCACGGGAACTGCCTACCATGGGCTCACAGGGAGGCAGCGAACGCGGGCTGGGGTCCACTCTCTCTGACGGGCAGGTCAGGGGTAAAGGGAGTTCTTAGGCGCCTACGCAGCAACGGAACGGCCTGAGGACCCACAATGAACACCTTATCAGTGCATCTGAGTCCTTCTATTGCAGGTCGTGGGGTTCGCACAGTCACCGTGAGCGCCGGCCAGACAGCTTCCCTGTGCTTAGACCACTAGAAACACCCACACACGCATGGTCCCATTTCCAAGGGAAACCACTAACAAAAATCACAGAAATGCAAAACCAATGTGTCACTGCATCCAGCTCGGGAACGACAGCTGTTCATGTGGAGCAGGAGGGCTGAGGCAGCGCCGCCCGGAGTCCTCAGCTGTGGACGTGCTCGGCGGGTCCTGCCCGTGCCCACAAGTGACCGCGGACGCACAGGGAGGGCGGATTTGGGATTACAAACACACTTTAGCAAGGTCATAGATGTGCACACACAAAATCCACGAATAAGGAGGATGGACGGCAACTGAATCTATAGGAACCTGTCACTCATTCGTCTCGGGTTCACGCAAGAAGCATCTGGAAAACCTCCCCATTCTAACAGCCCCACACAGCAAATCTGTCACAGCAGCATTTCAGAAAGAATCATAAGCACAGTCTAGTGCAGTCGCATTTTTAGACCCCGTCTCTACGTGGAGGATGCCTTACGCTCCTGCAAGGTGCTAAGCCTCGGGGCCCCTTCCTCCCCGCTTGAAGAAGGTCAAGGCCGCTGTAGAGACGGGCACCCTCTCTTCCAGCGCTCTGGCCCCCGGGAAGGCAGGCATGAAGCAAGCGCCTCGGTATAGAAAACACTGTATCAACCCCGCGTCATGGGCTGATGATCTCAGCAGGTTTTCGGCAAAACACTTCATCACGGGGACTGCTCTTTCCAGACGTCAATGGTCCATCCGGGAAGCCACAAGGAAGATGCTCAGGCAGGCTCATGGCGAGCCAGGGGGGCGCTGGTGGGCCGTTCGTATGGTAATGAGACAGCTCCGGGCCAGCCCTGAGCTCTGTGCTCCCCCCTCACCTGCATCCTGCTCCGGCTCCCAGCTCCAGATGGCACCTGCTCACCGCCGCCCACCTGCGCCCCTGCCTGGACCATTGCAGCGCGAGCCCCACACATCACATCACTCCCTCTGTCAACACATCAGCAGGCATCCTCAGAAGAGAAACCGGGTTTTAAAACTACAACCCTTCAACAGACGACTGGATTAAGAAGCTGTGGTCCATATATACAATGGAATATTACTCAGCCATCAGAAAGAACGATTTCTCAACATTTGCTGCAACATGGACGGCGCTGGAGGAGATAATGCTAAGTGAAATAAGTCAAGCAGAGAAAGACAATTATCATATGATTTCTCTCATCTATGGAACATAAGAACTAGGATGATCGGTAGGGGAAGAAAGGGATAAAGAAAGGGGGGGTAATCAGAAGCGGGAATGAAGCATGAGAGACTACGGACTATGAGAAACAAACTGAGGGCCTCAGAGGGGAGCGGGGTGGGGGAATGGGATAGGCTGGTGATGGGTAGTAAGGAGGGCACGTATTGCATGGTGCACTGGGTGTTATACGCAACTAATGAATCATCGAACTTTACATCGGAAACCAGGGATGTACTGTATGGTGACTAACAGAATAAAAAAATATTATTATAAGAAAATAAATAAATAAATAACAACAACAAAAAAAAAACTACAACAACTAGGGGCGCCTGGGTGGCTCAGTCGTTAAGCATCTGCCTTCGGCCCACGGCGTGATCCCAGGGTCCTGGGATCAAGCCCTCCATGGAGCCCCGCATCGGCCTCCCTGCTCTGCTGGGAGCCTGCTTCTTCCTCTCCCACTCCCCCTGCTTGTGGTCCCTCTCTCGCTGGCTGTCTCTCTCTCTGTCAAATAAATCAATAAAAATCTTTAAAACAAAAAAAAAACCTACAACGACTAAATACCAGTACATGAGCAGGGATGCCTTCACACCACATTGCTAATCAATGTTCAAATTTCCCTGTCTTACAAGTTTTGTTTCGGCTTTTTTTTTTTTTTAGATTGTATTTATTTATTTGACAGAGACAGCCAGCGAGAGAGGGAACACAGCAGGGGGAGTGGGAGAGGAAGAAGCAGGCTCCCAGTGAAGGAGCCTGACGTGGGGCTCGATCCCAGAACACAGGGATCACGCCCTGAGCCGAAGGCAGACGCTTAACGACTGTGCTACCCACGCGCCCCTGTTTCAGCTTTTTTTTTTACAGTCAGATTGTTGGAATCGAGCTCCAAATAAAGTCTGACGATGTGGCTCCGTAACAATAGAGACCCTTCCTCCTCCTGCAGCGTTCTTGGAGATGACCGACATGCTTTCTGCCCGGCCAAACTCTCCCCGACGCCAGGATCTTACTGACTCCCCTGCAAGTCTCCCATGGGGCTCTGGCCCTGCGCTTCCTGGAAGCCATGGATGGGTCTGGGCTCGGGTGGCTCTAGTTTGATTTCTGGCTCCCGTGAGGCCCACTTCCTTGGAGGAGGCACATGACCCTACCAGGAGCTTCCTCCTGTGACCCAGGAGGTTACAGAGGGTCACGGCCATTCGGTTACTTGCGGTCTGCAACTTGGCACATTTTAACTCTTTCACTTTCTCAACACTTGCTGGCCCGAATTCCTCCTTAAACGGAACTTTCCCTCTTTGCCTGTGTTTAACCCCGAGGTACATTTGTAAGAAAAGAAGGTTAAAAGCCCGTTTCTCTTTATTTACCAATTTTTCAGAATAAATTGGTCCCCTAGCATCCCTCAAAGGCAACTAACGAGGTTTCGGGTTTGGGTTGGGTTTTTATTTTTTATTGTTTATTTATTGTTGTTGTTAAGCAGTTGCTTTATTTAAAGTCTGCCGCAGAGGGGCGCCTGGGTGGCTCAGTCGGTGAAGCGTCTGCCTTCGGCTCGGGTCATGATCCCAGGGTCCTGGGATCGAGCCCCACATCCAGCTCTCTGCTCAACAGGAGTCTGCTTCTCCCGCTGCCCTCTGGCCCTCCCCCCCGACTCATCCTCTCTCTCTCAAATAAATAAAAATCCTTAAAATAAATAAGTAAATAAAGTCTGTTGCAGAGATCAGAAAAAGACATCTGAGCCCAAAGTCACAAAGCCGACAGCCCTTATGACAGGATTCAGGCCCACGTTTGCACTGGTCCTCCTCAAGCATCTACCATCTAATACCCCCATTCAATCCCGAGGACGGGCCACAGCGCTCACCACGAGGCTGGACCCACAGGCAGAGGGCCAGCGTGGGGACTGCCCAGTCACCACCGCTGCCTGAAGAAGCCTCTCCCCAAACTGTAATGAGTTCCAGGCAGCCACAAGGGACTTTCCTTATTCCCGCCGTACAGGGGGGCCTCCAGAGGAGACACGGTTTCCGCCAAGGATGAACTTTCTTCCTTTCCTTTTATAGAATTGCTTCTTTTAAAAAAAAGAAAAAGAAAGAAAATTATTCATTTATTTATTTGAGACAGAGCAAGAGAGCAAGCACAAGCAGGGGAGGGGTAGAGGCAGAGGGAGAAGCAGACTCCCCACTGAGCAGGGAGCCCGATGTGGGACTCGATCCCAGGGTCCTGGGATCACGACCTGAGCCGAAGGCAGGCGCTCAACTGACTGAGCCACCCAGGTGTCCTACAGATTGTCTCCTGATGTTCGAAGGAAAATAAATGTGGCAAATAAAGAGGCTGCAAGTGCTCCCGGGAGAGGAGGACGGTGTGAGCATGGCGGGGAGGCCAGAACTGGCTTGGCTTCTGATTTTCAGGACGCAGACGCCCCCCTGCCTGTCCAGCTTCCACCCACATGCAGGACGTGCCTCGAACATATGGGGGAGACCTTCCAAAAGCTCAGAGGCACTTGGGGAGACCCAAGGAAAAACCGGTCCTAGGTCCCTGGCTCTCTGAACAGAGACTCTCCAAGCAAGGCCAGGACGCCCCAGATGCCACACCAGCCAGCCCGACACCCACACGTGCCAAGAAGAAAACAGGAGGTGGGGCCCCCAGGCCATGGAGAACCTGGGGAGGAATCGGATTCCAGCCACCTGGGCCCCCAAACTGGCAGCCAGGGTCACTCTCATGCACAGACTTACATTTTTTCAGGGGGCTGGGGGAGGAGGGGGACGAGGGGGTGCTGTTGTGTGCGTTTCTTTTAATGATTACCCCTCCTGCAGGTAAAAACACACTCAGGCAACATAAACCGTATCAGAATGTTGTTACTCTGTCCTAGCTCAGCATTAAAATATAAGTGCTCAGTCTCCCCTTCCGCAGTTAACTGCCACTTCCCCCGATTCCCACACACCCACCACCTCCAAGGGTGCTCCCCACACTCACAGCCTGTGATTGCTATAGAATCCACACCATCAGAGAAAAAAAAAAATAACACTCAACCAGAACCTTCTTCTCCGCGGCAGATTCCAGCCTTTGGACCTGGGGACACTCATTCCCTGGAAAACATTTCCTCAGGCCCTTGCCCAGGAGAGAAGCTGCCTATCATGCCGTGAACGCTGGCTGGAGGCGCCTCGGTCAACACCAAGGGCCGGGCCTGGGTGGCCCCAAGCAGCAGCCCCAAGCCCACCTCGCAGTTCGAGGCCCGGGGGTGGGAGCTCAGCGCGCTGAGCCCGTGTGCACCATGCGGCTGACTGCGCTGTGCCGAGGGGACGCCGGCCTGGCACACAGCACAGAAACAGACCCGGGCCAGCCTTCCCCGGGGTGACCGGCCTGCAGCCAGCGTGGGTGTTAATCATTAACCAGGCTCCGTGCTCCCCGCGGGAGGTAAGCTGACACCAGACCAACGTGTCCCCTGCCTGTGTCCCTCCACCTGTGGCCTGGCCCACCAGCCACATCTAGCTCGGCCCTGCTTCCAAGCCAGGCTTACTGGGGGAGGCTCAGCATGGGGGGGGGGGGGTTTGAATCCGTGGAGGGCTGTCCCTCTTCCTCAAAGGGTCTGCGAAGCGAGTCTCCTATTTGCCAACCTGGACTTCCCACGTGGGCGACGGACACCAGGCCGCCTTTCCCGGAAACGCAGGCCATCTCTCCCTGCCAAGGGTGAAAAAGCCGAAGGCCCGGATGTTATTTTAGGTGCAGGAGGGAATGGTGAAATCAAAGCAAGTGTGGACCAAAGTCTGGCCTGTGGTTAGAACGGGGTGGGGCAGGGGCCCCGGATTTCCGGAGAAATCTACCTACGCACCAGGTTTTGGAGACGGCCCCAGGGGCGGCCCTGCCAGCAGCTGCAGACAGAGACCTGGGGCAAAGGTCAACGGAAGAGGGTCCCCCCCACCCCGTGCCGCCTCTTACCCACGACCGGTCAGCAGCGTGGGCTTCGAAAGCCCTCCCTAGAGAGCTCCAGGGGACTTGGGTTCCCAGCCTTGCCCGAGCCCCAAGCCCTTCAGAGCACCTCCTTGAAACTATTTCCACCAACAGCCTCCCCGTTCCCCCACACGTCTGCAATGTCTGTCCGGCCCACGTGGTCCATGGCCAGCCCCGCCAGGCACCACTGAGTGCGCTTGTGCCCCAGGATGGCCCCATCCCAGGACTGTGGCCAAACCCAGTCCCAGAAGTGCCAGGGGGAGGGGGGCGCTAAGCGACTTGAAAGAGGTGGAGGGAGGGGCCCCACGCACTGCCCCCTGGGCAGCCACACAGACACGAAGGCTGAGGGGCCGCGTGCCCTCTGAGGCTGCGGGAGGGTCCTGCTAGCCTCTTCGGGCTCCGGGCTGGACGCACCTCTCCAGCCGCCGCCTCCCGTCCCTAAGCCGGCCCCGCGCGCGTCCACATCCTCCACTCAGCTCGCGAGGACACAAGTCCAGCCCGACCTCCCCACATCCACGTTCCAAACTAGCCACATCCCGGGTTTCTGGCAGATGGGAATCTGGGGAGGCACACAGGTCATCACCCCCACCCCGCAGGTGCACACTCCATGTCTGTGCTCCTTTCCACTGTAAATCACTGCCTTACCCCAGAAGCCCATTGTGATCTGTGCATGAAAGCGGCCCATGGGCTGCCCCCATCCACACTTGCTTTGCTCCCTTCAAGAGCAGGTCAACAGAGGGGGTGAAATGCACTGTTATGAGAAAGGGAATCTGAGCAAAGTTTGGGATCCTGGCTTCCAACATCATCGCCCGGGGCCCGCACACCTTAATTCCGATCCCAACCCTCACAAAGGACCCTGAGGACTGTGGGAAGCACAGTCGCAACCTGCATTGCCCCAGCGCAGGGAGCTCAGCTCAGCCTGCGTCCGGATCATGACCACAGGGAACCTGGGGAACACGGCTCCACTCAGGTGCATTCAGCATTTCTTAAACACTCCCCACTCTGCCTCAAGTCATAATACCGGGACACTCCACCGCCGTGCTGAGAAGACACAGAGCCGGGTATGGGCAGCACCAGGGAAAGGCAGCCTGAGGCTCTGAGGAGCAATGGCAAGTGCTCCAGCAGCCACAGGGAGAGGATGCGGACACCACGAGCGCCGGCCTCACACCCCCCCCCCTTTCCAGCTATGTGACCTTGGCCTGCTCTTGCCCAACTCCTGGTGTGCTCACCGAGCCTGTTTCCCTCATGCCATCCACTCCATGTGTCCCTTTAAAAGGGGATCCTTCAGGGGCTCCTCTGATGCCCCATTTCTGAACTGGAGCATGGCTCTTGGATCACTGAAGTTTCAAGGTGAAAGTCTGGGAATGCAGCATTGTGTGTTTTTATTTCTGGGTCTCACTTGGCTTTTACCAAAACCATAGGTGTTAAGTTTGAGCAAGTGGAAGGCTTGACTACAATCTAGCAGGACTCCGGAGACTTTTCTCTGCTTCCTGAAGATGGGAGGATTACAGAACAAGGATGTTTGCAAGTCTCTGCCGCCTGAAGCAAAGCAACGTCATTGGGACAAGGTGAAGGACGCTCGTGTGAGGTGCACAGACCCTGGCGGGCCAGCCGTGGGTGCAGACACAGCTGTGCATGCACACGTTCCCGGAGCGTGTGACTTCCAGAAACAGAGGCTATCATTCGGCTAAGACCCTGCCGTGCTGGTGCAGATCTGCGTCTGCGTTCTGACGTGTCCTGCAGCGTGGGAACAGTCCATGAGCAGGAATAATCCACACCCAACCACAGACCTGCACTTCCTGAGGACGAGGACAAGAATTCGCACAGAGGCCGCCGTGGACCGGGGCTGGCGGCGGAGGCCGAGCTCTTCCAGGTGCTCCAGTGAACCTTCTAGGCAAAGCCTCCCACCCAATCTTTGACAGGTGGAAAGCCTGAACTTTGTCGTGGCTACCTAATTCTGCAATCAGGTAAAGGGAGCATTATTAAAGGGGATTCCTTTCCGTCTATCTCAAACTTCCAAGCGTACGATTCGATGGGCAGTCTTTCCAAAATAATCCAATTCCTTTGGGAGATCCCGTCATGGCCCCTGGGAAAGAACGTGACACAGACATTGTTTGCTCAGGGGCACATGTCCTCAACAGTCACACTGTGCTGTGTCAACCTCACCACTCACGATCACTTCCTCCAACTCTGTGAGTTTAAGCAAACCATGCTGGACAAGGTCCCGACGTCCCCACGCGCACGTACAGGTGAAGCTAACAGGACCCAGACTGGAAACTCTGGCCTCAGTCTGTGTAACCTGACGCCTAATGTCACCTGCGACAGAAACCACCCATTGTCTTCACCCTCATTAAACAAAGAGTACAGCCGTAGAAGCTCCGTGAACGTCCGACTCAAATTTCAGAAGCGATTCTATACCCCGTCTCCTCCAGCAGGAGAAACCACAATAGCCAAGCAAAAACAATCTGGGTGCGAGCGCCGGCAGCCAGGTGAGGGCTCGCACCTGCGTCCCCAGCGGGCTCCGGTGCCACCTGGAGTGCCCACACACATGGCCACCGCCAGGCGGGGACATGGCCTCTTGCAAGGACAGACGCCACTCTGAAAGAACGAACTTCTCCGACTCAGGGTCGCCACGCTGGCTGCTCAGGCCATCCCTGGGCCAAGGCCGCTGTGTGCTGCCCAGGACCCCTGGCCACACGGGGAGTCCACACCTGCTAGACTGAGGGGTGTCCCAGGGAAAGCCACAGGTGTGCCTGGGGAGTGTGCAGGTCCGCTCCTGCACTGGTATGAACCTGCCCTCCGGGATGGACAGTGACAGTCAACGAAGGGCAAGACAGAAGGCACCGACACTCTGCCCGGAGCATCGGTCATTGCCGCGACGCACGTCCAGCCCTCCGTGAGGCCCGCCGCAGACAGGCCCTCAAGCCCCCTGCCAGCTGGGGCTCCCTCGCCGTCTCCCGGGGTGCTCAGGAGGAAGAGGTCCCTCCTTCACCCTCGCGGAGCAGATGGCACACTCTGGAACCGATCAAACCGGTTCTCCCCGACCAGATGGCAAGAGAACAATGGTCAAAACCAAACAAACCCGCAGAGGCCGCGGGCACCGGGAGACCCTGGCTGCCCCTCGCATTCGCCCCACGAAGAAGGCTCTTCCCCACCTGGTGTCTCTCCAGTGTGCCGCAGCCAGTGCCCAGACTGTCCACGCACTAATCCATCCGCTCCTCACGGCACCTGCCAGGGAGGTGGCAGCGTCCCCACGTACAGAAGAGGGAAGTGGGGCCCAGACGCGAGACAGCTCCATGCGAGGTCACACAGGTCTCCAGGTATCGTGACCTGGATGGACCCCGACCTGATGCTGGCCCCGTGCTCGCAATCACTAACGTGTTCTGCACTTGTGTGTGCATGTGAGCACGCGTGGTCGATATGCACACACGTATGCGTCTGCAGAAACACTTAGAACAGAGGCACAACTTGGCCTGGGAGGGCCCGACCACCGCTCCCCACCACGAGGGATCCACTACCTGTCATAACCCAGCAGACCCTGCTCCTCAGGGGCCATCCCAGCGCGAAGCCAACAGACAACAAAGCCACCGTCATGCTTCTCTAGCCTCAACACCGTATCGACTATCGATGGGCAGAGCCAGAAAAAGCCGAAGGTCCCGGCGAGGCTGCCCTCCAGAGTGGCATCCGACTTCCCTCTCAGGCGGTAACTGCCCCACACTCGGGTGCAGGTGGGATGTGCGCGGGGCAGTCGCAGCTCAGGACACACCCCCAACCACAGCCCACACCCTGCATGACCCCTCCATGCGCACATTCTCCGCCGGTCCCTGCTTCCCTCCTCGATGACGAGGTGCATGCCGACTGTCCCGGTTTCCTGTCCATGCCGGCCCCTGGGAAACGCAGCTTGTGTGCACATCTCATCAGCTAAGCTAACCTTTACAAAGGGAGGTTCGCCTCCTGGACCCACTGCCTGGTGGCTTTAGTCTGGAGATGGATCCGGCGTGACTCCCCACTTTTTAAAGCCCCTGCAATAAACAGAAGAAGGCTAGGCACCAGAAAAGTTCTAGAACAATGGCCATCGAGGTGACAGCCACGCGTTCATAGCATGACGACCACACGGAGCTGTCTGCCCTCCTGTGTCCCAAAGGCCCCACACGGTCCAAAGGCACCGCTGCCCCACAGACACCAACCCAGGCAGAGCATGAGGTCATTTCAGCCCCCGGATGTGGCCAGGTCCTGCCGGCACGGCCCATGGCCGCCCACGCCAATCTGCCCCAGGAACAGACCCGGCAGCTCACAGTCAGAACAAGCCAAGATGAGGCTATTCCAGAACCTCTCGGAAGGGCTCCCGGTACTCGAGACACCTGCAGAGCCGGTGAACGCCCCGTCAGGGAGAAGCCCCGGAACCAGAGCGAGCAGACGGCGGCCGGGTCAGAGGGCCGCAAGATGTGCAGAAGGGGGTACTCACGGCCCAGAGCCGAAAGCCTGAGGTGGACGGGAAGGAGGCCACCTGCTCCCACACCTGAAGACTGATAAGTCACCACAAGCACCAAAGACAGAGCGCGGAGTGGGAGGGCCACAGGCACACAGAGGACACGGGGCCCAGGGATGCACAGACTGGCCAAAGGGCACCTGCCATCCGAACCCTGCCACTCACTTTCCCATTCATGAGCAAGGCCTCCTTGGGGAAGGTCTTCATGAGACCCACGTCCACATAGACGCCCTGTGATACAGGTACACGGCACCACGACACACACAGACACCCTGCGACACGGCCACCACGGCACCACACTACACACGGACGCCCTGCGACACGGCCGCCACAGCACCACGCTGCACACGGACGCCCTGTGACACGGCCTCCATGGCACCACGACGCACACCGACGCCCTGCAACACGGCCTCCATGGCACCACGACGCACACCGACGCCCTGCGACACGGCCTCCACAGCACCACAATGCACACCGACGCCCTGCGACACGGCCTCCACGGCACCACGACGCACACCGATGCCCCGCAACACGGCCCCCACGACACCACGACGCACACGGACGCTCTGCGACACGGCCGCCACGGCACCACACTGCACACGGACGCCCTGCAACACAGACGCCCTGCAACACGGCCGCCACGGCACCACGCTGCACACAGACGCCCTGCAACACGGCCTCCACGGCACCACGATGCACACGGACGCTCTGTGACACGGCCACCACAGCACCACGCTACACACAGACACCTTGTGACACTGCCGCCACAGCACCACAACGCACACCGACGCCGTGCAACACGGCCGCCACGGCACCACGTTGCACACGGACGCCCTGAGCCACGGCACCACGCTACACACAGACACCCTGCGACACAGCCGCCACAGCACCACAACGCACACCGACGCCATGCAACACGGCCGCCACGGCACCACACTGCACACGGACACCCTGCGCCACGGCACCACGACGCACACCGACGCCCTGTGACATGGCCGCCACGGCACCACGACGCACACCGACGCCCTGCAACACAGCCTCCACGGCACCACGACGCACATGGACGCCATGCGACATGGCCCCCACGGCACCACGACACACACGGACGCCCTGCGATATGGCCGCCACGGCACCACGACGCACACAGACACCCTGCGACACGGCCGCCACAGCACCACGACGCACACAGACGCTCTGTGACATGGCTGCTACGGCACCACGACGCACACAGACGCTGTGCAACACGGCCACCACAGCACCATGCTGCACACGGACGCCACAGCACCACGCTGCACACGGACGTCCTGCGACTCGAGCACCTTGGGGCCCACATTCTACCCCTAAGAAAATGGACTGAGACATCTTCCATCACAGAGAAGGAAACCCAGGCTGAGCACAGGGACCCCTGACATTTGCGATCTGAAAGGCAGATATTGCAAAGGCAGGTGTGACTCTGGTCACTAAGGAAAATGTGCAAAGGTGAGTACTTGAGGCCCGGGGTCCGTGCAGAGGCTCTGTGAGTGCAGCAGGTCCCGTCTGAGGTCCAGAGGGAGCCTGACAGCCCCAAAGAGGGCCCCACATCAAGAGAGAGACATCCCACATGATAAGCCGAGACCCCCACGAAACGGCGAGGACTCACCTGTCCCAGGTACACCTGCGCACAGCGGCGAGTCACCACCTACAATGAGAAGACACAGGGTAAGCAGAGGGGCTCCCAGGGAAACTCCACACGATGTCCACTCAGGCACGGCCCCAGAGCTGCCCTGCCTGACGCCGCTCACGGCCGCAGAGTTCCAGCATCAGAGACAGACAAGACCTGCAGTTATGAGAATCCAGATTTTTCCTCACTTTTACAGAGTCCAGCTCCCTTCCCAGAATTTCCTGCAAACCCTGGAGCCTTCCCCAAGAGAAACGCCCTGTGCTCATGCACAGAATTTTCTCTTCAATTTCAAAGGACCAGTGGACTCCCAGGCTAGGAACTGGGGAGCACCACCACAAGGAGGTGGCGGCCCTGCCTGGTGGTCTTCAAGCCACCCCCACAACCACACCCAGTGCTCGTATTCCTTACAAAGTAGACCGCCTTTTCTAGAACTCTTTCCAAAAGTGGGACAGAAAGCAGATGAGTGGCTCTGGGGCTCGGTCCCCTCATCTGAGCGGGGGAGGTAGGCAGAGTGTGGGTGCTCAGAACAGGCCGGCACAGGCCAGGCTCTCATACTCCGGGAGCAGGGACCATCCCTGGGCAGACGGGGCTCTTGGAGGGTGAGGGGATCACCCCTGCCTCGTGCGGTCCTGGGAGGCCAGGATCTTGGCACCTGCCAGCAGGATTTAGCTCTCCTTCCCCGGTGCCCCCGGTACCCCCATCCTCAAAGCAAAAACGTGCACAGGAAGGGAGAGACCCCCAGGGATCTGACGAATTGTCCTTGTGGCCTACAGTGGGTGGCAGCATGACCTTGGCTCTAGACATGCAGACTATTTATAACTGTTGCTTATCTTCTGAAGTCCCTCAGGGAATATGACACATGGTCATTCATTCGTCTGGGACATACATCACTCCAGCAGGAGGCTGACTCATATACTCGTCTGGGGCGGGGCCCTGTCCCGTGGCACCGACCCTCTCCCCACCTGCACCCCCTGCCCACACACAGCCCCTCTCTGCCCAGCACCGCAATGGCTTCCCTGCCCTGACCAACACCCCCTGGAAACAGAGGCACATCCTTATGACACGCGTGTCCTCAGGTCCACACACGTGTATATCAAAGCTCGATGAGTGGAGGAGGAAATACGTGAACCAATAAATATAAAACAAAACGAAAACAAACAAAAAAAAAATGTCTCTGGAAATAGGGGAAGTTACAGACCAGTGCCTACAGGGTGGGGACAGCCGGCCAGGCAGGCCCACGGAGCGCGGGGCTCGGTGGTCACGTCTGCATGTGGCAGTGTCCATGCAGCACCTGGGGGCCCGGTGCGCCACTCTACGGGACACCTGGCAAGGCCGTGCAAGGAATCCGGGCTCCCGTCTTTGAAAAATCGCTATCTGGATTCCAGGCCAGGGAACATTATTAAAAAAAGGAAAGATCCAGAGGAAGCTCAAATGCCGATCACCAAGACAAGGACGCCAGGGAGAAAGGCTGTGCGATTGCAACTCTGCCATTCCGGGGAAGGCAAGACTGTGCCGGCCATAAGGAGATGGGTGGTGGCCCGCGGTGGGGGCTGGGGGCCGGGGGGGGGGGGAGACACGCAGAGCACAGACAATGTTTCGTGAATACAGTCTGTGCGATCCTCTAATGGTGGACATGTGTGACCCATTTGTCCAAACCCACAGAACGGGCAGCACCAAGAGCGAAACCTAATATCAACTGTGGGCTTCCGTTGGTAAATGTATCGGTATTCGCTCACCCAGGGTAACAAATGCACCCCGTACTGCAACAGCACAACAGGGAAAATCAGGAGGGAAATGAGAGTACCGTAAAGTCTATTCATTAGTTTTCAGTTGGCTGCTGGAAGCGTGTGTGTGTGTCGGAAGAGCAAAAGGAAAAGTCCTATGCAGTCTCGAAACCCGCGAGTCTTACAAAGCTCAGCCGGCAGATCTTCCACCCAGAAGGCAGGTGGGTCCGGTGCATCCCACAACCCCCCCCAGGCTAGGAGGGGGATGGCGACACTGCCCACCTGTCCCCAGGGTGCCCTCCAGAGAACGAGAGCAGGCTCTAAGCCGGGGCTCCAAGTCCCACGCCCGCCCCTCCTTGCAGCCCCATCCACGGCCGAGAACTCTGAGGAGCTCTGCCGTTCCTCACGGTGGCGACCCGGACACACCGTCAGGGAGGAGATGTTCGCCAAGGCAAACCGCATAAGCTACAGTCTTCGCTGGAGAGCGAGCAGGGGCCTGGGACGGAACGAGCAGGCTCCCCAGCTAAGTACAACAAGGACAAGCATCAAGCCTCAAGCCTCAAGGCTTGCACTCGTGCCGGGGAGGAGCCTCTGATCCAGAGGACCGATTACAACCTGCCGTGTGCACCTGCACCGTTACAAAACGCAAACAGAAAACGTCCAAGGGCTACAAAGAACTTGCAAATGAAATGGCACCAAAAGCGCCAAGTCAAAGAAGAGGGTGTGGCCTAGGGGAGAACCACCTGTCGGCACAGATAAAACGAATGTTTACATCAAGAATAGTGAACACCTAATTTCGCAAAGACCATCCTCGAGTGGACACAGTGGGCACGTGTCCCTTGGATGTGGCTCACACAAAATCCCAGGACGGCAACTCCCGGAGAACACACCGCTTGGCCTGCTGCATTTCCTCCCTTGGAATAAGAGAGAGGACGCCAGCGGACTCCAGTCTGGCAGGGGTATGGTGGGAGGGTGCAGGGCACATGCATGGTCCCCCGTGGACCACCCTGCCTGGCACCTGGGATGTATGCAGCCATGCAGAGTCCCCCCCTTGCATGTCCTGGACACTCAGGGGTTCCCTCCAGCTCTTCAGTCTGATCAGAGAGGCACAGCACACGATCACGGGCTCTCCACCAGCCACGCACCTGCTCCCCTGACCCACGCCCCCCCCCACCTCCCCTTGGGACAGAGACGCCAGGTAAGAACAACACAGGCAGCTGTTCGGGGTTCAGGTCGGGTCAGTAACGGTGGAGCCCGCTCACCTGCTTTCTGTCCCCATCTTACGGCGACCTCAGATCACACGCCCAGCGGGCCATCTGCTATGCTCACTTCATGAAAGAAAACACCGTGGTGCTGGATGGTTTCCAGGTGGGCCTGACCTTCCCCGTCATGCAAGAGCTGATGCTTCTCAATATCCAGGTTACGCAGGAACCAGTCCTGTCTCACTGACGGAGCTAAAAACCCGGTGGCACCTGCCACGCGCGTCAGGACCGAGGGAGGGTCCCGACGTGGCACTGTTCCCAGGGACCGTCTGACAGCAGGACGCCCACAGAGCCCCAAGTGCACAGCCAGTGCATTAGAGGGAGGACATGGCTGCACCCTGGGGGCCTGGACAGTGCCTCCCTCACCGAGCTCCTTCCTGCTCTGGAAGGTGGCCTGAGCACGGTCACAGGAGAATGGGGCCCAGCTGCCACCCCCGGGCTGCACTCACGGGGATGCCCACGGCTCATCCAAGGGGCATCTTCATGTCCCAAGTGGGCCACACGCTGGGTCTGCGGGTCCTGCTTGCTGGCCCTGACTGCCACCCAGAAAGCCAATGACCGTCCCTTCGGTGCGTGAAGGGCTGAGTCTCACAGAGGCTGGGCAGTGTGGGCAGATCCCACTGGGTCCAAACTCCACGTTCCTCCCCTGGAGGGAATTGCTCTGCTTTCTCACCGCAAGTACCCGGCGGGTGGGCGAGGGGCGGAGCCCACGGGGGACAGGGGAGGGCAGCAGTACCAGCACCGCCAGGGACTGCGACAGCCTGGAGAGATCGCAAGAGGTCTGCTCTGGGACTGGTTTATGGCCTCATCGCGGCTGCATTAGGGGCCAAGTCACCGTAACCAAGGACAACCATAAACAAACAGGACTGCACCCGGCCACACCTGGCTCCATCGCACCTGCAGCACGAGGTATCGAAAACTCTCCCCAGGCCAGCAGGTGGACAGGTTACCAGATAGAGGGGGCCTCGCTCCAGGGGGTGACTGTGCCCTGGGAACGGGAGTGTGGGTGTGAGTGCTGGTGTGTCTACGAGTGACTGCGTGTCTGAATGAAGCGTGCACGTGTGTCCGTGTGCACACTCTCGCACAACCCAGGTCCAGCCCTGCAGCTGCCCCTCTGCAAGGGCACCGGGGCGCTCTGGCCAACACCCCCAGGGGCTGACCCAGGCTAGGAGCTGAGACTCCTTCTCCGGGGGAGTGAGACCCACCTCACAGGGCCTAACTTGGCCCCTCTGTTTACTTCTGGAAATTAAGGTCCTGGGACCGAAATTACAGTTCAGCCCTCCCCGTGCCCTACAGAGATTGTCTCTTTTCCATTAGCTCAACAAAACAATGAACTCAGCGTTTGTTGTTGCCAATTCTTACTAAATTTTACTTCGAACAAAGCCACATAAAACAGCACACCACCGCTCTCTCCGGAAACGCGTGTGTATAATGAAGGCCCACACAGCCCGTGGGCGCAGAGGAAAGGTAAAGCCGAGCCGACCCTTCCGGAATCGTGGACAATCCCAGTTGTGCTGGGCCACATGAGTGAGCACCACAGAAGCCCACGGAAGCCAGTGCCCTCAAGCATGTGGCACATTTTCACGAGGGCAGCTGCCCCAGGGAAAGCCAGCAGCTCATCTTCTCTCCGGCCGCACTGCCTACTCATTTTCCAGGTAATCCTGCCCACAGGAAAATTCTCCCCTGGCTGGCATCGCACTGGCATGAGCAAATACTCAGGCCGGGATTCTGGAAGGGTGTGTCCACTCAAAAGCACCAAGTTATGAAGAAGCACTCAATCAGTGCCCCCACGTGCCCACGATAAACCCATCCACCCTCACGGACATGCGAGTGAAACAGGGAGAGAAAAACAGGTGGGCCACCCACCCACCTTGATGGCTGCAGAAGCACTTTACTGAGTGACGCCCAAGGAAGATGCGCGACCTTATGCCCAACTTGCACCATTAAATAAAACCACTTCATTTTAAAATTCACAGTACTGAGAATGCCAACAGAGGCGGGGCACAGTGTGGCAGAGGGCTGACCTTTGCTTTATCTTTGCAAAGGCGATTGCTTACGAGATCGGGTGGCAGCACCTGCTTCCCCCCGACGTTAACCAGAGAGACCACCTGCCCCCTCACGCCCCGCACCCAACTGGAGAGACAGACACCCAAGCAACGTGTCCGCTGACCCCAGGACTGTGCGGAATCTCGGGGGCCCCCACGTCTCTGCACGGAGCAGCAGTCCCGAGGGAGGAGGGCAGGGCTTTTTCTCAAGGGGCAGAATCTTTCACGTTCTCTTCATCCTTTATTATTTTATAGCTTTGACTCTGGGGCTGTGTGTTGCTGATCGATAAACACAAGATTTTTTTTTTTAAAGATTTTATTTATTTATTTGACAGAGAGAGAGACAGCCAGCGAGAGAGGGAACACAAGCAGGGGGAGTGGGAGAGGAAGAAGCAGGCTCATAGCGGAGGAGCCTGATGTGGGGCTCGATCCCATAACGCCGGGATCACGCCCTGAGCCGAAGGCAGACGCTTAACCACTGAGCCACCCAGGCGCTCCAATAAACACAAGATGTTTTTATTCGCCCATTACATAAGATGGAGAAGAGATCAAAGTTTAATTGTGTTTATAAGAACCATTACGGTTGATCAGAAACGGGACAGGGCAGTGACAGAAGGGAAGCCCCTCTCCCCAGTGCTGACATCCAGAGAAGAGCTCAGATACCACCCGTGTCGGTCGCTCGGGGACAAGGACAGTCCCACAGACCCTGCACCTTGAACAGACATCTCTCTTCCCTCCTGGTCCCGGAGTCAGATCCACGCATGGCACGAGGTCCACGCATGGCATGGCCGGTTCCCCCAAGGTCTCCCTCCTGGGCATGTCCATGGCCGTCTCCTCCCCGCGTCCGCTGCTTATCCCTCCGTGTGTGTCTGTGTCCTGATCCCCCCTTCTTCTAAGGACGCCAGTCCTGTGGGGTCACTCCAGCCACGTCACTATACCTCCATCACCTCCTTTGAGGCCCTAGCTGCGCAAACAGCCACATTCTGAGGTTCTGGGGCTCACGGCTTCCAGGCGCAGATCTGGGGGTGGGGGCACATGAAGCCTCAAAGGTCTGACCAGGCCAGTGGAGGACCCAGGTCAACACAGGACATTCCCACAAGTCTGGCGGGAGCCGGGTCCTCTGGGCAGGGCCAGGAGGGCTGCCACGTGGGCAGGCGACTCAGCTCCTCAGTCAAGTGTGCCCATCAACGCTCCTGTGGGTGGGGGCGCACAGGCAATGGCGGGAAGGCCCAGGGGCAGATCTCCACACTGCCCTCTGAACAGGGACAGCATCGTGTGAAGACGGTTCCACAGAATGCCAGCGTCCAAGACTCCATTGATTTACCTGCTTGCTTCAAGCTCTCCCAGGGGGTAGGAGAGCTCACGTCACCCGTGTAATCCCAGGAGAAAATATGCCCCCCAGGGCCTGCCTGCCCCACATGGGGGCGGAGGGTGGGGCACTCCTAGGGATCCTTTCATCACGTTTCTCCTTCAAGTTAGCAAGGAGCTACTGAAGGTTGTGTTTTTTCTTTTATAAAAAGAGGAAAGGTAAGCCGCCCCAGGTGTTGTCGGCCCTCAGTCCCGGCTCCGCTGGCCCGCAGGGTCGGCCCCAACAAGCTCTGCAATTCTAGTAACTTCTAGAGCAGTTGCACACCTGCCCCAGACTGGGTCTTATTCCCACATGTACGCTGGTAGTGAGTGTTCGAGGTGGCTTCCTGACCCAATCGAGGCCTGAGGTCCAGGCAAACGCCTGTCAACGCTCACATGGCACAGAAAAGAATTAGATCGAGAAAATCCTGCTCTGCGTTCGTCTGGTTACCAATATTTGTCCGAGACCAGAGATCTGTGAGTCTACTGCGGGAACAATGTCCCAGTCGTGCTTCTCCAGGTGGCGGGCAAGGGCCACCTGGGCCCACGGTGGGATGCTTGCTCGGTGACCAGATCAGGCTGAGTGCGGAGGCCTGGCACCTTCCTGACGGTCTCACTTTCCAGGTGAGGAAGCCGGGGCCCTCAGAGGTGAGGTGTCGTGTGCAGGACCCCTGGAAATTAGACGAGACCAGAATGGAGCCCCATAGACCCCCTGGGGCCGGAACCTACCAGATTACGGTTTCCTATCTTTGTGAAAAGAAAAAAAAAAAAGATGACATCTGATACTTAGTAAGATGCCAGTGGCTTGCCAAAGAACCAGAAGAAAATCTCATAAATACAACTGAATTGCAGAAAGATAAAAAAAAATACACATATGTAAAATTTAAGAAGCCTTTTAAAAACGGCTTTTACTTTTCTGGTCATTTAAAACAGCAGACTGACACATAAGTGCACCAAATTCCCGGACCACTTTCCACGAGAAAAATCCAGGTCTCAAATTCAGACCACTCCTCACCAACTGTCACCACAGTCGGCCTGCAGCGTGTCACGAGTGACCGGAAATTAATAATAATTACAGAACCCATGTTGGTGGATAATATACATTTTAATGAATTAGAAGACGCTGTCAGTCACCCCCACACTAAGGCCTGTGCGCTCTTTCCAAAGTTTCCCCCAGGAGCGAAGCAGGTTGCAGCTCCGAGGCGGGAGCACCAGCGGCCCTTTGGCGGGTGACTCAGCGGCACCCCAACCAGAGGGAACATGCCAGAGGGCAGGCTGGCACCCAGGAGATGCGTCCTTCACCATGCCCCAACGGGGCAGTGGGGACAAGCAGCTCCCATCCATCCCCTTCCAAAGCCCGAGGCGGCGAGGACACTGCCGACATAGGAGCAAGAGGACACGGAGACTATGATGGCCGGGTGTCCACCTGCTTCGAGGGCAAAGGCCGCAAGCCTCGGCAGGGGCAGGTGGGCAAGGGTCCCCAGCGGCGCAGCGGGGCACGGGGTACACGGTCCCCTCACCTGCATGGTCGCGCCCACCTGTCCACTGTCAAAACCATCAGACTGGATATTTATGACATGTGACTTTTCTAACCGTATGCTTATTTCAAACAAAAATTTATTTTTTACATATAATAAACACACAGTTTTTCAAAGGCACAGAGTCGGCTGGATAGCACAGAAAAGTCCCTGGACATGGCCTCAGAGGTGCACCCCTTGCCCTCCCTGTGCCCCGTCCTCCCCATGTCCCCTGTCTCCGCCATGTCCTCTCCCAGCGACCTGACCAGCTCAGGTGGCCCCTCCTCTGTGGACTCAGTCTTCCTCAACCACACAGGGGACATCATAACCCCTCCCTCCTCTCCTCCCACCAAGCCCCTCCTCTCCTCCTCCCGCAAACCCCTCCCCCACCGAGCCCCGCCCCCCACTGAGCCCCCCAACACCTTCCATGAAGAACTGTGTGGTGGGCGGTCTTGCAGACAGGGAGATGGGGGAAGAATGCCCCCCGCCCCGGCTGGGACGCCCACCCCACCCAGCAGGGTGCATGGGCCGGGAGACACAGTGTGAGCTGGGCCAAAACACGCCCCGCAAAGCACGTGCTTCTGTCTCTCTTGAAGAGAGGAGCTTAGGACCCACACACCCCGCCCCGGGACATTATTTTTAACACCTTCCTTCTTGCTACAGAAAGGAAGAAAAGGCACGAACACACTGCAGTCCTTTAAGGAAGGAAATGGTACATTCCACGGGGGTGCTGAATGGGACTTCCCCAAAAACACTCTGCCCGCAGTGTCTAAGAATAACACAACGAATCGTTCGGTTTTCACCAACTGTCCTGTGACCCAGGGAAGGGAGCATGACAAATCCCGACAGCTTGCAACTTACCACCGAATCTGAAAAGGAAACATGGAGCTTTGGCGTTAGGTGGCACGGAGGCAGCCTGTCCACTCGGAGTGTCCACAGAAGCGTGTGCCATAAACGCTCACGGGTTCGCCCCGTCGGAAGCTGAATCTTCATTCACGGTTACAAAATCCCACTGCAGCCAGGATCCCAGGGGGGACGCCCGAGACCGGCCTGCAGCCCCGGGCCCGTCTGCCAAGGTCTGCCTGGAAATGCAGGGGTGACTCCCTGCCGCCCCTCTGTGTAGCCCCCCACTCTCCCTGGGCAGCACAGAGCTTTCCGACAGGCCCCCGACGGCCCGGTCAACACCTGCCACACGCTTTTTAAACGTCCAGAAAAAGCCTCTAAGAGGACAGAAAGTGAAATAAAGACTCTGGAACAGGACTTCTGATTTCATAGCCAGCGCTAGCCACTCAGCCATCCTGTCCTCCCTGCCCCCCCGCCCCCGACGAAGCCGCAGCCCGGGGTCCCCTCCTGCAAGGATGGCTCAGCAGGCCCAGCTGTGTCGAGGCCGATGGGACGCCTGTGGGGTTCGGAGCTGCAGGTGCAGAGGCTGGAGCCAGCCGTGCAGGCTGCTGCCCAGAAGCACCGAGAGGGCATCCGTGAGCCATTCCCAGCCTGCGGGAAAGCGGGAGGCCAGCACTTCCTGAATCCCTGCTCAAAATGAAGAGCTTTCCAAGACAAAAAGCAAAACACAGAGCAAAATGGAAGCTGTATTTTACAAACTGAAACGTGGAGGTAGAGAATCCAGAGCTCAGTGTCGTCGTCCTGCCCCCGCAAGTGGGCAGATGGGGGTGTCACTCCGAAAGCCTGTCCTCTGGAGTCACCACCAGGAGAAAGCTGGCACGAGGACTGGAAATGCTCCAGCCCAGGTGGAACGTGAGAGATTTCACACAGGAGGCGCCGATGTGCCACTCAGGGCCCCGTGAACGCTCAGACTCACACCATGGCCACCCAAGAAGGGAAGCACACAGGCACGGTCCTGACCCCGGCGTTGGACCTCCGTCCTCAAGGGCCTGACCCCGGTGGCCAGGCTGTCCAGGGACACACATGCTCTGACAACACGGGGACGGCGCCCGGGGGCGGCCACCAGGCAGCGGGAAGCTGCAGGTGTGGTGGGAACATCCTGGGACCAGGCTGCAGGGCCCCCAAGGCCACCAGCACGTCCTCCCTGACGGGGGGAAGAAGGGGACAGGGAAGTCACCAGCGGGGGTCTAATGACCCCCCCCCCCGCCACCAGAAGCTGGGGCTTGGAAGGCAGTGGAAGGAATGGGCAGCAGAGAGGTGACTCTGAGAACAAGATGCGGCTCGGGACGTCCTCTCTCGGACGTAATGTGGTCTCCTGACCGGAGCAGGAGCGCAGCCCCCAACGCCGCGGGGAAGTCCCTGAGCCCACACCGCCAGGCGCCAGAATGGACTGCACAGGCACCAAAGAACAGCCTCGGTTAGGACCTGGCTGGCGATAGCAAGAAGGGACACCAGCCGTGGCAGCCGGGAAGCACGGAAAGACCCCAGCAGGGAGCAAGGGAGCCAGCCCTGCACGCCCTCCCCGACGCCAGCACCTGGGGTACGCCTCGTCCACCAGGACCCGGCAGCCTAGTAAAGGGCGGGTCAGGAAAGAGGCAAGGACCGCAGGTGTCCGCGGATTCGAACAGACGCACGGGCAGCCTGAGGGCAGGAGCGAGGCGTCCGGGAGAAGAGCGTTCCGTGAAGCAGGAGCGCCAGGTACAGGCAGGCTGGGGAGGGCACGGGGCACTGCGCAGCTGGGAGGACCCCCGAGCTGGAGAGAGGGGTCGGCCGCACAATGCGGGCATAGAGTATAGACTCTAAACAGTTCAACAAGTCATGGTGGCCAGTAAAAGACAGTAGTGTGTCTGGACAAGAAGTCATGAACAGGGCGTTTGCTCACAGGGAACGTGAATGAAGAATGAAGAGTTCGTGTCTTCTAGAAAGAAGCCAGGGCCGCTCTCGACAGAGGCAAGCAGCAAGGCGCCCAAGGAGTGTCCGGAGCTGTCTGTGGAGGGGACACCGCTTCTGTGACGGAGGTGATGACAGGGAGCGTGAGGGAGCCAAACGCGCCAGTCAGCGGTGCGCGCGCTGATCCCCAGCACACGTGGGTGGCCTGGAAGGAGCCGCAGGGGTCCTCCCGGCAGGGAGGCCAGCAGATCGTAAAGCTGCACCTGGACTGAGCAGAGCCCACGCAGACAGGCAGGGGCACCACACTGCCACGCCACTGGTACACGGGGACGGTGCCACCCCCGAGAGAGGACAAGTGAAGAATTCCACATGCGTCCGTGCACACGGCCAGGCACCCACAGCCGCCAGGGTGGGACAGAGACAAGAGGGGGCCCGCTCCTGCTAGGTGGGCAGTCACATGGGAACCCAGGACCAGGCAGGTGGTGGCATCCGAAGGTCCCGCTCTGCCACGGGCCCAGTCACTGTGGGACCACACCCAAGGGGACCAGAGAAGTCCTCCCCGGGGATGAGCCAGGGCTGCAGCCAGCACACATCAGTGCAGGATGCTGGGGGAGCAGGGGTACTTGTGGGAGCCAGGTGGCAGGGCTGGGAGCCCACCTGGGAGAAGCCACAGAGCCGGCCAGGGTCAAGGCAGCACGGACAGGCTGGGGTCTTAGGGAATGCTAAGCCCACTCCTTTGCCACTGGCCATGTGGAAGCACTTTCAGGTGAGACCCAGGCTGCATGAGGGGCACAAAAGTAGCCAATTAAATGGGATTTGTATGCTTGGCAGAGAAGATCCCATTCTCAGGAAGAGAACGTGGAAAGTATAGCATCCTTTTGTGCCATTTAAACGCTTAGGAAATAAGATGCATAGTGATTTGTGTTGTTCGCGGGTCGACATTTCATGGAATAGCTGGATTAGTAGAATAATGACCCCGACTGCAGACAGAACGGTCTCCAGAGACATATGCTTGCTCCCAACATGCAAGATGCAAGTTATCCCGAGTACTCGAAGGGGGAACGCTCCCTTCAGAGGCCCCAGTGCCGGGCTTGCTCAAGCTGCTGAACCCGGTTCTCGAACCCCTCACGGAAGGTATCCGTATTTCGTAGAGAAAGAAACCAACACCCCTAGCGGCTGTGGCTACCACAGGGCAGTCAAGCTCAGATCCCGGTGTCCTTGCCCCACGGTCCGATAGCTGCACCTGGAAACTCCTCCGTCTCCTTCTCTTCTCCCAAAAGGAGGGCAGGCGTGAGGAAAAGAATCCCCTCTGCGGAGTTGCACGAAGCGGTGATTCCCGTCACTAACACTTAGAAGAAAATTATTCACCAAGTGCTCCTTCTCGGTTTTGTCCACATTTGAGGACAGGTGCCCCTGGCAGCCTGGCCCCAGGGCACCCCAGCCTCGGCATCCCGTCCCCCGAGCTGCAGCGGGCACCTGCACGCTCGCACATCTGCTACCTTCGTCAAGAGAGGGACGTCTGCATGGAACAGAGGGGTCTCCTGTTTGCAGGTGCCCTCACTCTGCCATCGGAGCCGGGCTGCACGAAGTCGGGGGGCACCGCCTTCAGGGTGCCAGGCGGCAGGTGTCTCAGCAAGCCGGCTTGCTTGAACGGATCTGCATGCTCCCAGCTCGTGTTGCAGGTTCGTGAACAACCTGAGGAACCGCACGGGATCCCCTTACATGTAACTAGGTCCCCTTCGCACAAGGTGAGTCTGGGAACACACTGGAATTAATTTGCTAAAAATATGTCAAACCATGAGCACTGCCATTCCTCCCACCCCCCACGACCCACGACCCAGGGGACACAGCGCAGGGGCTAAGCTGTCACGCAGACCTCCACCAAGTGGTGTCTATAAAGGATCAAGGGACGCATGGGTCGGATGCGACCTGGCAGGAAGGACCGTTCTCGGAGGAACCTTCCAGAATACGCACGTGTAAACGGCTGCAGCTCTTCAGAAGTCACGTCACCATGCCACGCACAGACTCCCATACTTTTGCAATGAATTAAGACTACGAAACAGCTGCTCACGGAGCTGACTCAGAGTCTGCGCCGTGATCCTGGGATTCTTCACAAACCACGTCGTCCCCCAAGGCCCCACCACCAGCAAAGTCCCGGAGACGCGCTCCCAGCTCTGCGGCATCTCCAAAGGAATTCCGAGAAGCCTGAGTGATGGCAACAACCTGCAGCTCACTCGGGGGAGGAAGGACCCTGGGAGGGGCTGGCGGGTCCAGGGCCCACGGGCATCCTTCCTGGCGGAGACACAGACCCAGCGTGGGGTGGGCCACAGGCTCCAGGGGCAGAAGGGGCAGAAGGGCATGAGCTGAGGGGTCTGGAGGCTTCGGAGCAGGGATGCCAGGTGCACAGGCCGGCCCCAGCTCCACGGCGGATGCCCGAAGCACGCACAGACCTAAAACCCAACGCCCCGACCGCTGGGACGCAGGGGCTGTGTGACAGCCTCCGTTTGCTGGATTGATGCTGGGAGGGGCTGACAGACCACACCTGGGACACAGCAGAGAAGAGAACTGTCTGGAGACCCCGGGGAACCAGCAGACTTAAGCTCCTGGCTAAAACGCCTCACTTAACGCCAGGGGACGCCAGCTGTCACGAAGACCCATGTGTGCGGTGGTTTCCGAGGACGTCGCAGGCTCTGGGCCTCATGACAGAGGGGCCACCTAGAAAACGCAGTCTCCGGCAGGTCACTGCGGCTCCTGACCCAGCCACAGCCGGAACTCGGGGGTCACCAGTGCACGGGGCCAGCAGAGGCGGCGGCAGGACGGGGGGCCGACACTGCTCGGGGCCCAGACGTGGGAGAGGCTCCCTGCCTGGCCGTGCCTCAACCTTCAGAGAGAGGAACAGCTCAGCTTCTGTTGAGAGGCTTGAGGCTCCCAGCTTGGCCACCACGTGACAGCCACACGGGGACAGAGCAAACAGAGGTCCGTGCAGTGGCCTGGGACTCCCTCCTCTCCTGAAGGGGGCACCCACCTCACCGAGGGGGGCAACCCTGGGGTCCCAGACTTTGTCTCCAGCGAGGCACATTCAGGGCACATCCAGAAAGAGAATAGGCGAGCTGGGCATCCACGCCATGCAAGGGACAAAGAGGACTGAGGACAGAGCCCTGGCCTTGGAGACAGACAGCAGGGGGCTGGGGGTGAGGCCGGCGTGGGGACCCTCCACGAGATGACTGCTCTGTACCTTCGCGGGCGGGTTCCGGCTGTGCCAACTCACCGCTCAGTCCCGATATGGGACCTTACATTTGCAACAAAACAAAACAAAACACCCCACCTGGCAGTCAGCATAACATGTTCTCGAACACGTCAATCCCGAACCCACGGCTCCTGTAAGAGCTGGTGTGCGGTCTGGGCCGATGTGGAAGCGACCCGTGCCTGGGGGTACGGATTCCCACTTGCACAGAGCTCTTGCCCACTCACCAAAGCTCATTGGGACCCCACCTCTGCCATATTGGGGGCCCCGCCGGGGACCCCATCGCCTGCCTCCCTACAACGCCTTTCCCTACTTCCCCTGGCTCGTGCCTGTGAGTCAGCCAACGGCCGGGAAAAACCAGCTCCCGCTGCCCAGGCAGCTCGCGAGGCTCCAGGAAACCAGCACAGCCACCCCACGAGCAAAGGATTTGCAATCCCAAACTTCCCAGCCACTGTACCTAAATTATTTGCCTTCCCTAAAACCTAAATAATCAAGATTACCGTAATTAACAGCTAAGAGCAAGCTGTCTTCACGCCGGACTGTGGACGGATCACTCATTTATTTCACACATAAAGAAACCGTAACCCCGGGGGCTTGCTACAGAAGCCCCCGCAGGGATCATGGCCCAGGTCTCTGCCTCTCCATGCCCTCTGAGCCCAAGGCCTCGCCTGAGGGGCCATACTGCCTGTTGGCCAGGAAAACCGTGACCTCAGTCCATCCAGGCTGCAATCGAGGTCCCAGCTCATGACTCGGCTTCCCTGCCCAAGCCCCCAGCCCCTGGCTCGGCCCCATTTCTGCAGGATGGCTCCGTCCTTGGCACTGACGGTACAGCGGGGGTCACTACACACTAACGTGCTCCGGGAGGGTGCCACACCCCCGGCCTCTGTTACTCCTTCCACATCCCCACCAGGCCTGCGGACGTCACAGAGGGAACCCGCAGTGCCTGTCTTCCCCAAGTCAGTAAGCATCCGGACCGGGTCGGACATCACGCCAAAGCCTGGGCTCAAACCAAAGCATCACGGTTGTGTGTCAGGAAATCCAGCGAGCCCGGGACACTGCGGGAGCCTGTGTGTTACATGCACACGGGGTAAGCGTGGACCCACGCTGTCTCCAAGAGCCGCGTCTCAGCCCTTGGCAAACGGAGCTGCCCTCCGCTTATCTCCAGCGGCGGCTGGGAACGTATGGCCCTCCTGCGCCCCACGGCGACAATGTTATAGTTCTAGAATAAGAAGGGGCTTTGTTATTGCTGGGGGCATTCTCTCCTGCCACTCAAAGCTGGTTATCAAGAAAAATGAATGCGGATACATTTCCCCCAATCCTGATCTACTGAGAGAAAATGCTTATCTACATTTGAGCAAACTGCCAGTTATTGTGGCCAGAAATGCCATCATCGGTGATAGCTAAGACTTCTGGAATACTCTTGGAGCCAAAGAATTCAATCCTCTAAGGAGCCGGCTCTGGGCCCCCTTCAAGATATGGTGCCAACAGCAGGGGGGCTCAGCTGTCCACTGCCAGCCAGGAGTGGCCAAGCCAGCCATACTGCCGAACACATCTCAACCCTCCCGGTGTAGGGGAGGGGGGGGGCCCTCCTGGAAATCCAGAGAATTCCTGTGCTCCAACACAATCACTTAGAAGCACACTGCGTGTCTGAGAGAGGAGCGTATTTGCAGGCAAAGCAGAGCGAGGATAAGCCAAGGCTGGAAATCAGCTCTCCCCCTCCCCCGTGAGTGTGTCCGAGCAAGGAACACCTGGCCTCGGCCAGAAAGGGGGCTCCTCCGCAGTGAGACCAGAAGGGAAGCAGACGTGCCCCGAAGCCCCACCACAGGCACCGGCTCCTAAAACAGCTCAAATGCACATCACGGAACATCTCCGAGGGGCAGGGGACCAGGGCTTCGGAGGGGACGGCGGGAGTGTTGCTGGCCGGGGGGCTCGGAGTCGGTATAGCACGGGGCTCTGTACTACGCTCTCCGCCTCTCCTGCATTCCAAATCCCCCACCGTGGAAAGTTTTTAAAGAAAAGTTATTTAACCTCTTTCTGGAAAAAAACACATAGGGCCAGACTACTTGCCAACCGTGTGTTTGCATGTGTGTGCTTGTAAGTGTGCCTGTGTTTGTGAGCATGTCTGTGAAGTATGTGAGTGTGAATGCTGTGACTTGTGTACGCATGCATGCGTGTGTGCGTGTGTTCCCACATGCGTGTGAATTTTGTGTGTGCATGCTTGTGTGCTCCCACATGTGTGTGTATGTGTGCTTGTGTGTGTGCATGTGCTCCCACTTGGGCGTGAATTGTGTGTGTGTGCATGTGTGAGTACATGTGCTTGCTTGTGTGTCCGTGTGCACTCCCACGTGGGCGTGAATTGTGCATGTGTGTGCATGCTTGTGTGTGCGTGTGTGTGTGTGTGTGCACGTGTGTGTGGTGGGGAGGGTGGAGGGATTCAGGATCCCGAGTCCCCACACACAGAACTCACCACGAGGAGCCAGCTCACAGGGCACGAAGCACGCCTCCAGCACACACTCCTGCTCAGAGCCCGGAGCCAGTTGACAATTCTCAGCAACAAGCTGACCCAGGAAATGCACGGCAGCAACCAAATCCTACACTTTCTAAAGCCCCATCTTCCTGGGCCTCCAGCCACAGGGGCGGCCTGCGGGACATGTGAGGGCCTCCCTCTGAGGCAGGGCCGGCCAGGCAGAGGGGGCAATGCACACGCTCCTGGAAAATGTGGGAGGTGCAGATACCCTGGCCCGAGCAGAAAACCAGGCCTCTGCCTAGCGGTGCCCCCAACTGCCCAGCTGCCAGCTCCGGGCCTCCTCACCGCCCCACTAGTCAAAGTCCTAACCCCAACCAAGCACTCCAGGCCTCCTGTGCCTCTGGGGACCCTCGGCAATGTAGCCCCTCCAGGGAACTCAAAAAGCACAACCTTCCCTAATCCAGGGCCCCAAATTCCATGACAGCCTGACGACCCCCACCAATCTAAGAACAGCTACCCTAAAAAGAAGCCCCCCAAATCCTCAGGCCAGGCACGTGCCCTAAACCCATTCCTACGCCCCCACACCCCCAACGCGATGATGTAATCACGCGAGAGAAGGGGGCACTGCTGGGGGGCCGGGGGGAGTCAGTGACCGAATTCTTATCTGAAACCAGATTCTCGAGCGTCTCTTTCTACAATGAGGAGCCCAGAGTCCACAGCTCCTCAGCTCACTCCCAAGAGGAAACGCATACGTGCTATCGAGGCATCTAGTAGCCCTTTCTTGCGAGTTCCATGCCTGTGGCCACAGGCCAAGCGGCAGAGGCCAAGGCGGGGGCACAGCCCCGGGGAAGGGGCAGCTTACCTTGGCTTCACATTGCTTGTGGCAGCAGTACTTGCAGGCTGGAAGAGAGAGAGAAAGAAGGGGTGTGCGGTGAGCCGGTGGGGCGGCAGCGGGTCTCACACCTGCCAGCTCCGTCCGCCCTCCAGGACCGGGACGGAGGGAGGCCGCCCTCGCCGCGCGGTGCCCGCTTCAGCAAAGTGCGGGGTGCGCCTGGTGCGCGAGGCGCCGAGCCACCACCGGGCTCTCCCAGATCCCTGGAGGAGGAGAGCCGCGCGGACTCCGAACTGTAGAAGCCTCCACGTGGGCCTGGGAATCACAGCTTCTCCCCAAAAGGAACAGGAAACCCAAAAGTGCCCCCCCACCCCGGCATCAGGACTGGCGCCTTTCGATTAGTGACAAACCCGCTGGTTGAGCACCGCACACCCCGCGCTTCCGGACGGCCTGGGAACGGGCTGTCAGAATAAATCCACGTCTAAATTCCTGCAGGGGAATCCTTCCACCGGGGCCATTGTGCGAGCGCAGAGACATGCATTGGTCCGGGGCCCCCCAACAGCGCAGGCTTAGAGCCGGAACCAATGGGGATTTCACAGGCCCGCCCTCGGGAGGCTGCAGCTGGGCTGATGGCAGGAGAGCCCCGCCAGCCCCCACGCGGCTCGGGCACGCGGGCCCTGCCCCGGCCAGCGCCAGATGCCAGGCGGAAACAGCAGCACACGGGAGGCGGGGGCACCGCTGGGGCGTGGGGGAGGGGACCTGGGCTGCGTGCATGGAGCAGGGGCCTTCACAGCCCTCCACGGCCATGCGGCCCTGGGCAGGACCAGTGACCTCTCTGGGCCCCGGCTTCCTCTCCATCGAGGGACCCTGGCTTGAGACGACAAACACAATATCAGTGTACACAGTGTGTGGGCCCTGGAAGAACGAGGCCTCAGGGGGCAGCAGCCAGCCCCCAAATCTGGCTCAGCGCTTCGAAGCCCAGACTGTCCCCCACCCAACACACACACACACACACACACACACACCCCGTCCCTCTCCTTTCTAGAGCTGGGGACAGAAACACTGAATTCATAACGGTCCCTGCCGGGCTGAAAAAGGATAAAGCAGACAAAGTAACTTGGCCGCTGGCTGGCGGTTACAGGAACTCCGGTAGAGAACAGCCAGGGGCATTATCTTTGCGAGATCTTTTTTCTGAATGGTCTTTCTATGCCTCTGAGGTTTGTGAGATTGTTCACAAAGACAAACATTTACTCGACATCTCCTAATGGGGACACTGCACAAAAGCGATGAGTGATTTTCTAATCAAGATAGACTTGTCTTTGGAATAAAACGGGCTTCCACGCCACACCAGAAACGCAGACCGAAGACAGCCGGGGGCTGGAGGCCAGCGGGAGGGCCCGAGGCAGAGAGGACATCATCGGAGGCCCTTGGCCTCTGGGTAAGCAAGAATTAGCACAAAAGCAGGGAAGAATTCCGCAGGCCCCAAAGGATGCTCTGCTCAGACACACACCGGGCCGGGCGGGTGGTCCGCTCGCAGCCTGGGACTGGGGCACGGATCTCGTGGCCATGAGACTCCCAGGTGGCCCGAGTGACCTGTGCACCCACGGCCTCGCACAGTCCCTCCCACAGTGGCTTGGGGCTGGCCTGTGGGACAAGGCGGTGTGGCGGAACACAGGGCTCACAGGCTCCACCCCGACCTCTCGAGCCAGCCCTGCTGAGGACAGCCAGGCGCTGGAGCAGTCCCGCAGAAAGGCTACGTGGGGGAACTGAGCCCTCGCACCAGCAGCCAGCACCAGCTTGCAGCCACGTGAGGGGCCACCTCGGGAGGGGTGCTCCGGCCCCGGTCGTCCCTCCAGGTAATGCAGCCTCTCAACAGGCACTGAGTCGCACTGCCCAGCCACGTGACTCCCAAATTCCCGTCCCACAGAACAGTGAGAAGTGACAGGTGCTACAGCCACGCAGGGCACTAACTTCTGGAGGGACTGGTCATGCAGGAGCAGGTACTCACTACGACGGGCCCGCTCAACCCGGAAAGGGCTCTGGTCGGTGGCAGGGTGACAAGTGGTGTGACACTCGTGGTGGACGGCCGACTCAGCCACAAGAGAGTCCATGGCCATCGTAGGGCGAAGTCATTACGTTCACAAAGGCTAACTAATCATAGCCTCGCATAAACCACCCAGGCACTAAGGGGGAGATCCCAAGAGGTGGACCCATTGCTTTCAGTACGTAGGCAGGCGACCCCCAAAGTTTTGTGGACAGCCCCTCCGGTTTGTCTCAGAGTAGCGGCGGTCCGGTGACAACCTCTAGCAGTTGTGCCTGGCCGTGTGCGTGATGCTTTCCTGGGTGCTACTGCATGTGGTCCAGTAAGCACCCCTCATGGGAAACCACAAGGGTGAGGGGCCCCGCTCTCCACCCAGCCACACGTGGCCTTTCCAACACTTATAAACACCCAAAGCGGACACAGTCCAGGCTGGGTTTCCAATCCTCTCACCTACAGACAACATGCAGCTCCTCAACACAGATCCAATATTCCCCGTGCCGTCGCCAGCAGCCCCTCCCCGTCCTCCCATCCCCCCAACCCAGAGCTTCCTCACACCATCTCTACACGCCCCCTTGGCTCTGCTCCCCTGTCTCTGCCTAGAACTTCCCACACACCCTTCTGTGTTGAGCTGACGTGTTTCTTTCTCTAAGACTGAAGGCGGCAGACACCTTCTCCACCAGGAAGCCCTCTGTCACTCCTCCTAGGCTGGGCTAATGTGTTCCAGAAGCCCCTGGCCTGCCTTCCTGTCCCCAGCCTTCAACCCACTGCCCCTCACTTCATAGTAATCTCTGTGTCCATCTCCCCCCACCAGACCTAGCTCATCCAGGACGGCATCCTTTGTTGGGAATCACCAGGGTCCTGTAATAGTGACAGGAACAGGAGGAACAGCAGCTGACACCGATGGAGTGCCCACCGGGCACGAGCTGCACCGTGATAACACCTTCCATCACGCAGGCTTGCTGGATTTTCACCGTGCTCCACAAAAGAGCCACGGATCTTCTGCATGTCTACTGATGGGAGCCTGGGGTCCTTGCAAGACACGTCAGGTCTTACCTGCTCTAGGTCCACTTTCAGAAGTTGGTGCACGTGGTGGGGGCCCTCCCTCCGATTGCCACTCCGTGCGGTGCAGTCTCCAGGGAGAAGGGAGCCCGCAGAAAGCACCAGAAGTTCCCCAGTGAAATGCATCCCCAAACTGCACACGTCCAGAAGGACAAGGTGCACACGTGCACTCTGCCCGCCAGCCTCTCCCCAGCACGGCGGCTCATGCCTTGTGGCTGTTTGCTTCCAGCTTCCCTGGGCTATAATTGACAAAATTGGATATATTTAAGGTGTACAACATGATGATTTGATACAGGTCTACATTGTGAAATATTTGCCACAATCACGTTAATTACCACATCCGTCACACTACTCATTTGTGTGAGAGAGAGACAAAATGCCTAAGATCTGTTCTCTTAGCAAACTTCAAGTAGCCAATGAAGTACCGTTAACCACAGTCATCACACTGTACATTAGATCCCCAAACTTACTCATCTTGCAACTGAAAGTTCGTGCCCTCAGACCAACTTCTTCCCATTTCCCCCGCGCTCAACCCTGGAAACCACCACTCTACTCCGTTTCTCAGGAGATTGAGGTATTCGGGGGTTTTTTAAGATTTCACATATAAGTGATAACCGTAAAGTGTTTGTTTTTTTCTGACTTATTTCACTTAGCAGAGTGTCCTCCAGGGTCATCCGTGCTGTCGCAAACAGCAGGAGTCCCCTTTTATGTGGCTGAATAATTTTCCACATTTCTATACCAAATTTCTTTATCCATTCATCCATCAATGGACACTCAGGTTGCTTCCGTATCTTGGCTATTGTGAATAAATGATTTTATGAGCAAGAGAGGACAGATGTCTCTTTGAGATATCATTTGGATAATGATTTCATTTCCTTCAAATAAATACCCAGAAGTAAAACTGCCAGATTATATGAAATTCTAGGTTTAACTCTTTGGAGGAGCCTCCATACTGTTTTCCACGGTGGCTGCACCAGTCCGCGTTCCCACCAACAGTGCATGGGCGTTCCCTTTCTCCACAACCTCGCCAACACCTGTTATCTCTTGTCTTTCTCACGACAGTCATTCTAACAGGTGTGAGATGATAACACACTGTAATTTGCATTGTAAATTGCATTTCATGTACCTGTTGGGCATCCAGACGTCTTCTTGGGGAAAGTGTCATTCAGTTTCTCTGCCCCTTTCTTAATCCCATCATTTGTTTGTCTGCTGTTGAGTTGTAGGAGTTCTTTGTATATTTTGTATACTAATCCCTCATCAGACGTATGATTTCCAAGTATCTTCTCCCATGCTATGGGTTGCCTTTCCATTTTGTTGAGGGCTTCTTTGGCCATGCAGAAGCTTTTGAGGTTGACATAGTCCCACTTCTTGATGTCTGCTTTTGGTGTCATAACCAGGAAATCGCTGCAAAGACCAACATCAAGGAGATTTTTCCTCCGTTTTCTTCTAGTCATTTTACAGGCTCAGGTCTTACATTTAAGACTTTGATCTGGTTCAAGTTAATTTGTCTCAGTGGTAGAGACACAAGTATAGCTTCATTCTTCTGCGTGTCATGATTCATCTTCCCAGCACTGCTGCTGAAGAGACTATCCATCCCTGTCGGGCGTTCTTGGCAACTTTGTCAAAGAATAGTGAGTCATAGGTGTGTGGGTTTATTTCTAGGCTCCCAATACTGTGTCGCTGGTCCATGTGCCTATTTTTATGTCAGTACCACACTGTTCTGATCACTACAGCTTTGTAATATAGTTTGAAATCAGGAAGCATAACTCCTCCAGCTCGGTTCTTTCTCAAGATTGCTTTGGCTATTTGAGGTCTTTTGTGATCTCATCTGAATTTTAGGGCTGTTTCCATTTCTGTAAGAAATGCCATTGGAATTTTGATAGAGATGGTGTTGAATCTGCCTTGGGTAGCATGGACATTTTAACAATATTAATTCTTCCAATCCAACAACATGGAATATCTTTCCATCTATTTGTGTGCTCCTCGATTTCTTTCATCAGTGTCTTATAGTTTTCAGAGCACAGGTCTTTCACCCTATTGGTTAAACGTATTCCTAAGCATTTTATTGTTTTTCATGCCACTGGAAATTAGATTCCATTCTTAATCTCTCTTTCAGATAGTTCACTGTTACTGTCCGGAAACACAACTGACTTTTGTACGTCGACCTTGTATGCTGCCACTTTACCAAATTCGTTTATTAGTTCTAACAGTTTTTTGGTGGGCTCTTTAGGGTTTTATACAGTATTTGTTTCTAATTCAGGACTTTGCAAATTCTAGGCACCATTCATTTGCATGAACAGTCCTGAATTACTGCATTAACAAAAATCATTTTAAAAAACACCAGCGGTCCCTGTCAGGAGCGAAATCTGTGCACGTTTTAAAACAGAGACTCTATGCTCTGTTCCCAGATGAAAATCAACAGGTTAATCTCAGCATTTCTGGGCCCGTCACTACGTAACTGTCTAAGGCCATGACTCTGCCTCCTAAAGCCATTACTGACGGTTCTAAATGTGGCTGGTATCGAATGCATGCATTACACAAACATGTTCATTGCAGTTTCCCCAGCATCTCATTACTTTCACTTACTTACATGAAAAGGAAAAGAAGCCCATTAATCCTAATTGCAAAAATGTCCCTTTCATTAAAAAAACAACAACACACACTTGCCTCATTACTCTCATTACCTTTGGCTCCATCACGGCCCTTGTCCAATTTCTTCCCGCTGAAAGCACCAGCACATCCTCCGAGCTGAAGTACAGAGGCCCCACGTGCTGGGGCTCAGTTTCCTCACCTGTGACCCAGGTGGTCGGGAGGCCAGTAGAGCACGCCACGCAGAACAGGGCCAGCTGGGAAGCCCTTGCACGCACCGAGCATGACCACTTCTACTATCGTTCCTCATCCAGAGTCTCTGAAGACGCTGCCGAAACGCACAAGCTCTGTTCTTCACACACCTCCTCGTTGTGGCTTCTCTGCATTACAGAGTCCCTCGCTTCTGGGCGCTGAGCACCAGGAAACAGCGAGGCTGGAATCTTCCACCCAAGGCCAAACTCACGGGCCACTGGGACGTTCCTTCTGCTTCCACAGACCTCTCTCCACATAACCCTCACAGGACCCTGTGTCCGTGTCACCCCGAACTCTCCTCCAGTAACTGCCCAAACAGCCTCACAATACAGCGTGAGTGCCTACTCTCCTGTGTTTTCCACTGGTTTGTGCCTCGGGGTCACATCCCTCATTGCTTCCCACACCTGCCACCTCCACACCCAAGCTCATGACCCAGGGAGACAACACATGTAACAGAAGACACCTAGTGTCTCCTGAGAACCATTACATGCTCAGTACTTAGTTTCAGGATGTACTGCTTCTCTGTGTGGAATACAGCACTCACTGTCCACCGCTTAATCAGTATTCTCTTCTCGCGTTTTCACCTTTCCATGAGACCAGCTGGGACACGCGCACTGAGCACTTCTGTGCACAATGGAGCATGGTGGAGCTTGGAAGGAGCACCTGTGTGGGTGGGAGCTGGCAGCTAACCTAGCTGCCTTCTCAGGAAACACCGTTTTTGTCTGAAAGAACTCCAGGCAGACAATGCATGGCTATTCGGACTTGCACACTCATCAGTCTCACCGATGAACAAAGCGTGCCTGTCACGGTGAGGGAAACAGCTGACAGCATTTGGCCAACGACAAAATTTGAGATTTCAAGTGAGAATTAGAATTTGGGGAGACATGTATCCAACCCCATGAGCTTGACAACTTCTAACACTGATCTGATAGAATCAACATTGAAAGGAATAAATATAGGGAGTTTTTTTAGTATTGTATAATAAATGTGTTCACATCCAGAGAACTCTGCTGAACTCGTCGAACCAGTATTTTCCAAATGACCACTGCATGACATCACACGGTCACGCCTGGCTAGAACATATACTCAAAGTGCCAGATGGGCTCATGGACCTTAACAGCACAGAGTAGGGAAAGCTCATCAACACAGTTCCAGGTCCCACACCGAAACTAAGCTTTAAGAAACATCACTTGAGCTTTGGTTTGGTATCCAAAAAGAATACCCACCATAATCCGAAAAGGTTATCAAAATGCTTCCGTTTTCAAATACATACCTGTGTGAGGCTGGATCTTCCTCCAATACTTGAACCAAAAAAACATGTTTGTGACGGCTCATTTTATGTGTCAACTTCACTGGGCCACAAGATGCCCAGATATCTGGCTGAGCGTGATTCTGGATGTGTCTGCGTGTGTCTGGGAGGCTGTTTCTGGATGAGCTTAATATCTGAATCTGTAAGCGAGAGAAACAGATTGCCCTCCCCGGGCAGGGTGGGCCTCATCTAATCCGGTGAGGAACTACACAGAATGAGTTCTGTCTGCCTGACTGTCTTTGACCTGGGACATCAGTGTTCTCCTGCTTCTGAACTTGGACTTGGACTGGAGCTATACATCAGTTCTCCAGCTTGCCAACCGCAGATCTTGGGCCCTCGCAGCCTCCTTAACCGGGTGAGCCAACTCCTCTGACAAATCCCATTGGTTCTGTTTCTCTGGAGAATCCTGCCTCATACAAGGTTGAAACAGGCTGAAGCAGATAGGAGGGTCCAGCCTCTCTATTAAGTCACGCATAACAGATGCACAAAATATACACACATATACGCACATGACAACCTCACTCTTCTTGTTGTACAGAATGAGAAGCAGAACAAAGTGATACCAAAGACTCCTTTCTGCCATGAAAAAAAAAAGAATTTACCAACGCAATTTAAAAAAAAATTGTATATCCATAAAATACTGGGTAGCTATTGAAACGCTACGATTTCTAAAAATCTAATATGTGACAACACTTATAACAGGCAAGATGAAGAGACATAAAGCTACATATGGTACAAAACAAACACTGTAAAAACAGACATGAGCAATGGGCTCATCCACACATGAGAACTCGGCAGGATGGAGGCGTCATCTCAACTCAGGTAAGCAAAGGACGGACCGTGCGATACATCTCACTGGGAAAACCAGCTAACTCACAAAATGTAACAAAAATAGTGCAAATTCCAGATGAATCAACCATGAAATTGGATCAGAACTGGAAAAGCAGAAGGAATATTAGAATAAAATATGCAGAACATTCTTATGGCCACAGAGAAGGGAAGGCACCTTAAATAAGCGAACACAGAGATTTAACAAAACGATGGGTAGGTTTGAACAAGCTGCACCTGAAGACCTTCCCGAGTTAAACAGTCCACAGACAAAATCAGACAAATAACTGCCTGGAAGGCTCGCCATGCAGAAGGTCTGATGGTAAGAAATTCACATGCCTGTGGGTCAAAGTCCATCAAAGGCTGGCAAATGCTCTGCCTGATGTCATGGATAAAATGATCAATATTTGTAAGATAATGAATTCCTCGAATTCAAGAGGGAAAGATAATAATCTAATTTTTTAAAAAGATTTATTTACCGAGAGAAAGAGAGTGCGTGTACGCAGCAGGGAGACAGAGGAGAGAAGCCCAAGCAGACTCTGCAGAGTGTGAAGCCTGACACGGGGCTCGATCTCACAACCCCAAGATCACGAGCCAAAACCAACAGTCAGACACCCAAACAACTGCACCACCCAGGTGCCCCATAATCTAACTTTTTAAATGAGCGAAGGGTTTGAAAGGCTAGCTCGCTAAATGAACACCACAGACATCTTCTCTGTGTCTGTTGAGAGGCTCGCCCTCAAGTAATAATCAGATGAATGAAAAACACGACCAAGGGAGATACCACTTTTCATCCACTGACTCACAAAAATGGGAAGCCGCCAAGCATCAAGCAAGAGAGCAAGTGGAGCTCAAGGCCACAGAGTGCAGGGTGGGAGCCAGTTCCCACGCTCAGCAGAGCCCTGCATCTGAGAGGGTCTAGGGTCCATGGTATGTGCGCTTCTCATTGGTCTTCCAGGCCTTGATGACACACACATCCAGTCCACAGAAGCGCTGTCTCCACCACCACATGCCGGCTCCCTTGTCACACAGGGGTTTCCAAAGCCCGGGGTAAGAATCCGGGCTCCCGCTGCACCAGCCACGGCCCAGAGCATCTGGCTCTGAAGCCCCAGACATTTTTACATGTTGTCTTGGAACTGCTATTCTTCCAAATGTCTGCAGGAGCCTCGGGAATCCAGGCCACCGTCTTACAGGCCCGTCAAAAGCTTTTATACGACACTCTGCACATATTTACCAAGGGAGAGATGAGCCCTTGCTTCTCCGCTTCTCGCCTGTCTACACTCAAGTTCACCAGCCTCTCTGGGTTCCCAGTAACTGGCTACACAGACAGGAGGGGACCAGAGGCCCCAGCACAGGGCAGCCTGCCCTAACATTCACTGCTCAGCCACGCTGTTCTCTCAGTTCACTTGTTGGTCCTAACTGCCCCCATGTCCTAGGGTTGTAACACAGCATCTGGCACAAAGCAAGCACTTACCACGTATATGTACCGATTTGCCATTATCCGTAATCACTCAGTATACTGTGGACCGTGATGGCCTCACAGACAGGACGCCCCCCTCAGACTGTGAGTGCCTCCTCACAGACAGGACTCTTCCCTCAAACAGTGAGCCCTCACAGACAGGACACCTCCCTCAGACCGTGAGCCCCTCACAAACAGGACTCCTCCTTCAGACTATGAGCGCCTCCTCATAGACAGGACGCCCCCCTCAAACAGCTCTCACAGACAGGACACCTCCCTCAGACCATGAGCCCCTCACAGACAGGACTCCCCCCTCAGAGCATAAGCTCCTCACACCCAGAGAACAGCTTTCCCATATTCTCATTCCAGCATGTGCTTAACACACATTTTGTTTACTGAAGGGGAAAAGTCATCATCAAATCTTCCTTACAAAACTCCCTCATTCCACTTCCCTCTGGCCTCCTTGTTGCTCCCTTTCTCAATCCTCATTTCCTCAGACTCCTCCCTAGAGTAGCCCCCTTCACAGCATTCCTTCATTCTCTGTCACTTTTCCATTCCAGTCTGTTCTCGCCTATTCCACTATGAGATCGAGGCAAAGCCTTTCCAGTGGGATCGCTTCTGCCTGGTCTGACCCTGCACCCTCCTGAACCATCTCCCTCGGGGGACAAAATCCCCAGAACTCACATCTCTCAACACCCACTCAGTACCAGAACACCAAGATCACCTGTGCCACAGCCTTCCACTGCCTTATCTAAAATATGACCAGGTTGGGTTCATAAAAGCATCATCAGTGAAAACTGAACCTTTTTAAACCACCCGAGGGAACCTGCTGGAGCAGTGAGAACAGGTTACCACAGAGTCCTGACTGGTGGCGAGGGCAGAGCTGAGATTAGTGGGGTTCTGGGTGGCGTGTCGTGAGCCACAACCAGACACTTAACCCCATCACCACCCTCACTTCCATCTCTGCCTTTCCCTGTAAGGTTTGAGAATAAGGATTAAGAAAGCCTCCAGGTCAAGCATCTCAGCTTCATAAAAATTAAGCTTTTTCTCCTAATCTCGCCACATATGAAATATGAGGTAAAACAGGGGGTTAAATATGACAGTAAGAGACTTGGAAGGTCAAGAACGAGCCAGAAAAGGAAAAGCAAAAATAGGAGCCTGAGTCACGGACTACAGCCCTACCCTTCTCTACCATCACCATCGCCACCAGCAGCACCATCATATCACTGTCAGCACCACCACAATCAGCATTATCACCAACACCATCATCAAGGTCACCACTGTCATCACCAGTGTCACCATCAGCAGCAGCAGCAGCAGCATCTTGTTCCTCATCACCATTATCTTCACCTTCATCACCACCATCACCATGATCATTGTTATAATCAGCATTATCACCAACACCATCACCAATGTCACCACCATCATCATCACCATCATCATCACCATCTTCTTCCTCATTACCAATGTCACCATCATCACCATCATCATCACCATCTTCATTATCACCAACACCAATGTCACCATCATCACCATCATCATCATCATCTTCATTATCACCAACACCATCATCAATATCACCACCGTCATCACTAAAGTCACCATCATCATCATCATCGTATCACTGTCATCACCACCATAATCAGCATTATCACCGTCACCACCATCATCACCACTATCACCATCACAATCACCATCACCACCACCACCAATGCCATCACCAACATCACCATCATCATCATCTCCATCACCATTACCATCATCATCCCCTCACCACCATAATCACCACCATCGTCACCATCACCACCACCACCATCACTAACACTACTAGATGCTTTCTTGAGCCAGTCAACGATCTGCTGATTATGGGTCCTACCTGCTATTCACAGTAACTCTGAAGGAAAATTCAAGAGACAGGCAGAAGGGGAACCACGGCAACCTGACTCCACCATCCACGCTCAGCTCCAACACTCCTACTGCTTCTCCAGAAATGAGCCAAAGAAAGGGCCCTTCCACCACAACCTCACAAAACCAGCATGCATGACCGCTTAGATGACGTATGTAACGGGCGTGCCTCATTGTCTCCAGGCCACACATACACGGGCTCAACATACAGACGCATGTGACGTGTACAAATCACAGGGGACAAAGCTACTCGTGGTCTCTTTGCACGGTCTCTACAGTTTACTGACAAAAGGAACAGACCATAGAGATTAACTACATTTTGTCAGGGGCAGGGAACAGAACCATGGAAGGGCCACAGTGTCCTCTGAGCAGCCAATCACAGTCACCCGTGGTGACCCCGCCAGGCCCCATCTACACCCGCAGTGACGCTGCCAGGCTCCCAACTTGGGCTGTGGGAGCAGTATGCCCACATCCTGTCCCCACAATCCGCAGGTGTGTCTGGGGGGCAGGAGAGACACCTCAAGTCTCATGTTTTGATCCCAATGAGACTGGTCCTTCCACAGGCCTTCTTTGCCTGAAAATGCCACAGGGGTGCCCATCGTACAGTCACGGTTGGAGCCATCAGAGTGATCCCTTAAGACACAAGCACTGAATCCTGCAATGCGAGACCCCTCCAGCCCACACTGCAGCTCACAGGGGCCAGGTGACGGGAAGCCCCCCAGGTCCCATCACACATGCTGCCTCCAGGGAGAAGGGAGAGGGGCCCACGTGTCCAGAAAAGGAGACAGAGACACTGGGGGGTGAGGTGGGGAGGGCGCTGCCGGCAGGCCCCCCGAGGCCGCGGCGGGAAGGAGCGACAAAGGTGACGACGTGCTCACGGCCCTGGGAGCACCATCAGCAAGAACGACACAGGGCCCGTCGGAGGAGCAGACACACCAGTTGCCTCTCACTCTCAGGCCATTTCCCTGCAAGAGAGACCCTGAGAGGCCCAGGTCTCCCCTTCCCCACCCTGAAGTCTGACCCTCTTCCCCAACAGCCCCACCCCAAAGCAGCCCACAGGGACTGAGTACTGCGGGTCCTCAGGGAGAAAGGGGAGCCAAGAGGCAGTCCCAACACCACAGAACCCCCTGGCGACACCCCACCAATGACAGGACACCTCGGGGCCGCCCGGCACCTTCTCCATGGCCCAGTCCCCCAACCTGCCTGCGCTCTGCGACGCGGCCCCCGGCCCCCAGCCGGGATTCTAGGGCTCAAGGGAAACAAGCAGCGTTGTTCTCACAGGCCCACTATCCAGATTTATTAACGGGCTGCCTGGGGCTTGAGCATCAGAGAGCCCTGCCACCAGGCTGAAGGGCCCAGCCCCGTGAGCCCTGACCCTGAGGTGCAGAACATTCCGGTTGTAAACTCTCTAAGAGGTCGGAGCACGGGACTGAATAACCCGAGTCACGGACACCCCACCGCGGACGGAGGGCAAGTCACAGCTGCTCCCTGCCGTCCCCTCGCCCACACCAGAAGCTTTGCTCCTTCTGGAAAACTTTCCTCCTGAGCACAAATCTGGGTAAATACAGTCGGTCCCTGCCCCAGTAAGGGTGGGGGGTAAACACCGGCTCAGAAGGGGAATTCCACAATTTAACTTTTGGAAACTCCCAAAAGATGTTTTCATTTTGGTGTTTTGGTTTGTTTGTTTGCTACGATTCGGTGTCATTAGCAAGGGAAACGATAAACATGCACTCACCTTGGCATGAGATCCCTTGGCTGTCAATAATCTGCTTGCAAACCCCACAGACCTTGGGTTTCTTAAAGGCTTTGTTCTTAAAACTGTGCAGACTCGTTAATTCTTCTGGCTGAAAAAGCAAAGGGAGAAACTGTCAGCCCCACAATTCATAGTTTGTTTGCTTTTTCTTTTCTCTTGCAGGAAATAAGGCGTCTAGCGGAGTTTGGGGAAGAGCTAAAACAGGAACTTTACCCGTTCAATGGAGAACAAGAAGAAGCCATCCAGCCAATGCTGGGATTCCCCAGGGGAGCCTCGGATACCCTGTCAGCATTCTCAGTGCCAGAGCCCCAGACGGAAGCTCCCCCTCCGCCCCGCCCCCCCCCCAGCTTGCAAATCCCCTTGTAAATGGGTGAAGAGCGTCAGGAGCCCTGCACTAATCAACACTGATAACGTGATCACGTATGAGCTTCCACCAACTTCCGTGACAAAGTAATCCACAGGCATTCTCAGAACCTTAATGCTTCCTCTGGAAGCAGTGCCCAGCAAACAGCACAACTGTGCTCAGAGGAAGCTGGGTGGCTGGTTCTCCTGGTCCCTGGGCCTCTCCGAGTGAATGCGCACCTCTGCGGACCGAGAAGCAGTCACCAAAGACCAGCGGGTTAAGATATGCGGTTCCCCTAAACCCGGCACAGCACTGAATCCACGACACACACGGGTACTGGAAATACCTGAACCCCTCATCTACCAAACCCCGGGTTGCAGGGCCAAGGCTCACGGCTGTATCTAATCATCTTACAAAAATTCTATTTGCCCTAGAAACCAAACACCCATCCTTCTTCCCAACGGTGCTATGCGGCAGCGTATCCTCCCAGTGCCTGGGTCCACTGAGGCCCGTACTTACCAGCAGAAGCAGCCACAATTCCCCAGAAGATTAAATGCTAGCCAGAATGGGAAACGAATGGTACAGCTATAGTTCCTGACACATGTTTTTAGAGCTACACCGATCCTGTGACTCAGCAATTCCACTCCTGGGAACACCCAACAGAAGTAAATGCATATGTCCACAAGAGTCTTGTGCAAGAATGGGCAGAGCTGCCTTATTTAAAAGTGCCCCAAACAGGAAATAACCCAACTGTCCATCAACTGTGGATAAACAAAGTGATATATTCCTACGACGGAACACTGCTCAGGTTCATGCGAGAGCTTGCTACCATGACCCGCTACTCATCAAGGATGAGCATGAAAGCACTACCGTGCTGAGCGAAAGAACTCCGACACCAAAGCACACAGCGATGACTGTTTACGGACATTCACGAGCAGGCCAACCCATCTATCTAGCTCCTCGGAGGCAGGAACACTGCTCCAGATTCCTGCATCGAGGAAGGTCCCAGAATGCCAAGAAAGAAGGGGACCCGTGTACTACTCCTGGGATTGAAGAACAGGAGCTAAGGGTCCAGCCAGAACACGGCAGCAAGCGTTCACTCACCAGAGCACCACGAAACAGGGCTGCATGGAACCCCTAAGATGTGCACAAGGGCCTTCTGAAACATTCAGCCGAGCACGTGCGTGCGGTGTGTGTGCCGATCACAGCACAAACTGCCCAAAACAAAGCACAGAAAGAAGAGACCACCTAAGTAAACACATAGATCAACAGACAGAGCATTAGTGAGCTGTGGGAAAGTTCAAGCAGCCTAACACATGTGTAATTGAGGTCTCCGTAAAGGGGGGAGGGGGGTCATTGAAAAAATAATGCCTAAAACTTTCCCAAAATCTGCGCAAAACTATAAACTCATAGGCTGAAGAAACTCAACAAATCCCAAGTACAAGAAATGGAGCAGAAATGACACCAAGGCACATGATAATCATACAGTTCAAACCCAGTGACACACAGAAAATCGTAAATGCCCCCGGAGGGGGGGAAAAGACACAGTACCACAGGAGACCAACCATAAGCACAACCGCAGATTTCTCATGGAAAATAAAGCCAGTGAGAAAACAGTGGAGAGATATACAGTGCCAAGAGACATTCTGCCAACCTAAAATTCTGGACCCAGCACACACAGCGTTCAAAAATTAAAGTGAATTTAAAAATTCGTATGATACACAAAAGCTGAAATACGTCATCACCAGCTGGCGCATAGTACAAGTTACACACGGTCTGAGCACAAGGAAAATGATCACAAGTGGAAAGGCAGCTATACACAGAAGGAACAGTGCCAGAAATGGTAAGTATGTGGATAAACACACAAGATTTTCTCTTATTATTAAAAACTTAGCACAAAACAATTAACTGTTGAAGCAAAAACTAGTAAAGATGTAATGTGAGGTTCAACAGATGTAAAAGTAAAATTTATGACAAAACAGCACAAAGCCCAGAAAAGAGAAATGCAAGCATTCCACTGCAAGGCTCTCGTACTATTCATGAAGTCATGCACAATCATGTGACGCAGACCGTGATAAACTAGAGAGATATACTATAAACCAAAGCAACTACTAAAATAATGAGTGACAGCTAATAATCCAATCAAACAGATAAAATGAAATTATTTTTTAAAAGTTCAACTAATCTAGGGGTACCTGGCTGGCTCAGTCGGAGGAGGACAGGACTCTTGATTTCGGGGCCATGAGTTCAAGCCCCACGTTGGGTGTACAGATTATTTAAAAATAAAATCTTTTAAACAATTAAAAATAAAAGTAAAATAAAAGGTCAATTAATCTAAACATGGCAAAAAAGAAAAAGCAGAGCAAAGACTAGGTGAGAGAAAGAGAAACTAGCAAGATGATAGATTGAAACCTCACCATATTAGTAATCTCATTATGTAAATAGCTTAAAAGCCCTGATTAAAAGGCAAGGGTTGTCAGATTATATTCCTTTAAAAAGAAAAAAGACAAAAAATATACAAGGATAATGTTAAAGGAAAGCTGCAGTGGCCATATTAATATCAGACAAAGTCAATTTCAGATTAAAGAATATTACCAATGATATGGAAATGATTTCACAATGTTAAGAGGGTACATGCATCAAGAGAACATATAATCCTAAGCATGTATGTACCTATTAACAACGCTGGCAAAATACATAAAACAAGAAATGATAGAATTACAAAGGCATAAATAGGCAAATGTGTAAATATAGTCAGAAACTTATTTATCCCTCTTTTAGACAGAACTGTGTCCCCATGAAATTCATACATTGAAGCCCTAACCCCCAATATGACTGTATATAGAGATAGGACCTTTAAAGAGGTGATTAAGGTTAAATGAGGTCATAAAGGTGGGATCCTAATCCAGTAGGACTGGTGCCCTTACAAGAAGAGGAAGAGACACGGGGCGGGGGGGGGGGGGGTTGCACAAAAAGGAAAGTCCATTTGAGGACACAGTGAGAAGGAAGCCATCTACAAACCAAGGAAAAAGGCCTCAGGAAAAACCAAGCCGGTCAAAACCTTGATCTTAGCCTTCCAGCTTCCAGAACTGTAAGAAAATAAATTTCTGTTGTTTAAGCCCCCCAGTCTGACTTTTTGTTTCGGCAGCCCCAGCAAACTAACATACCCCTTCCCAATCACTAATAATTATTTTTATCAGTAATAACAACTGATAATTATCACAGAAAATAACCAAAGATACATAAGATTTGAACAACATTCTCGGAAGACTTGACCTAATTGACATTGATAGAACATCTGACCAACAGCAACAGTACACTCATCCTTTTCAAGTGCATATGGAATGTTTACTGAGGCAGACCACAGCCTGGGACATAAAACAAGTCCAAATCAATTTAAAAGTATTCAAACCATACTAAATATGTTCTCCGACCACAATGGGATTATATTAGAAACCATAAAAAAAAAAAAAAAGATCCTTGTAAAATCCCCCAAGCATTGAGAAACTAAACAACACACTTCTAAATAATACACGATAGCAAACAGGATTTATCCCAGGGAGGCAAAGTTGGTTTAACATTCAAATACCAATCAATAAACTAAAAAAGAAACCTACACAATCTTTCAATTAATTGGGGGGGGGGAAGCTCTGACAAAAATCCAACATCCATTTCCTGATAAACACTCTCAAATCAAAATAGAAAGAGACTTCCTCCACTTGGTAAAATCTATCGCAAACCCCAATTTAAGGACATGAGTGCTTTCCCTTTAAGCTCCAGAACAAGGCAAGGATGTCTGCAATCAACATTTCTATTTAATATTGTCTTAGAGGTTCTAATCAGTGCAATCAGGCAAGAAAAAGAAATAATAGGTATCCAGTTTGAAACGAAAGAAGTAAAACTGTCTTTAGTCACTGATGACACCACTGTCTATAAAAACAAAACAAAAAAATTCATGAAATGTGCAAAAAAGCTCTAGAACTAACAAGCAAGTTCAGCAAAGTTGAAGGACAGGAGCTCACTGAATGTACAAAATGTATTTCTACACCCTAGCAATGAACATTCAGAAACTCAAATTCAAATAACATTACCATTTACAGTATCATCAAAAATATTAAATCCTTAGGATTCAATCTAACAAAAGATGTGAAAGGCCTATAAAGTAAAAAACCATTTCAGAGAGAAAGTGAGGAGGACCTACAGAGACAGAGGGATATACCATGTTCATGGATGGTAAGACTCACTACAGTCAAGATTTAGTTCTTCCATAAAATCGACAGATTCCACACTATCTGAATGGAAACCCCAGCAGGCTTTTTTTTTTTTTAATTGGCAAATTGGTTTTAAAATTTATGTTTACACTCAAAACACTCAGAACTGCCAAAACAACTTTAAAGATTGCACATATTTAAGTGTACGATTTGACTTAGTATTCAGACCCCAACTCCTTACTCCCTAACCTACAGCAGGCATAACTGATCATTCACAGCTACCGTCCCCAGTTGGCCCTACAAGGGACTGGAACTGGCAGAGGGGTGATTCCAATGTGAACAGCTGCTTTGGCTGTCCCCATCTTCCCTGCTATTCAAGCTGTCTGGAGTGCGGGCAGCTTACAGCTTTCCACCTGACCAGTTCTGGTCCCACTCACGTCCCACCTGACCACTTCCAGTTCCTCCAAAGTCTTGGCACATCATCAGGCATCTCATGGTGTTTTTGTTGATCTTGTCAAGCCTCTCTAAACAGGCAAAGTGTCATGCACCAAGCAGGACACAGGTTCTGCTGCCTGCAGTACAAGCTCTGGGACCCCAGGCAAGTCACTAGGGACTTGGGGACACAAAGGATACCTTCCCCTCCTGCCTATGAACTGCAAATGACCAAATGCTATATGTGTGTGTATACACACACACACACACACACATACACACACACACACACACACACACCAGGCACAGTCGTGCGCACCAGCAGCCCATGGGAATCACTTGGTCAGTTTTCGAAACCACTCTGTCAAAACCCCGCCCAGACCAGTTAAAACAGATCATCCGGAGGTGAGGCTAGAATACAAATGAAACTCACCCCGTGACTCCCATCTGCAGCGAGGATTGAGGGCGACCGCTACAGAATGGACTATACTATAAGGATCCTGCATAAACACAAGGCACCGTTAGTACATCCTTGTTCATCTGTTCGCTACAGGTGTTTGCAAGAGACCTAACGTTTGAAGACCAGGGCTCCTGCACTCAGTGCCTGCAAGGGAGGGACGGCGGTGCTCCTCCTGTGAAGCTCAGGACATTGGCAGGGTCCTCCTGTGCCGTAACCATGACCACCACGGTCCCACAGAAACCACACAGCCAAAGTTAAAGGCTGCGGGCTCAGACCCTGCCTCCACCCATCTCGTGCTCAGACAGGAGCAGGCATTCAAACATCTGAAAATACAGTCCGCATGGCAATGCCCCAGTTGGCGTAATCCGCCCCCCTCCGTGTGTGAGTGATTTATTTATCCGCCTTCTCACCAATGCTCCATTGCAATGTTCCAGAGGCAGGACACAGGGCTCTCATCCATGGGTCTCTGAGCCCCTGCACAGTGCCTGGCACTCAGAGAGCCTCGGACCCTCCTCAATTAACATTTGTTAACGGAATGAATTGGCCCTAGTCTGCGGGCCAACGGGGGATACTGTGACCTTTTATTCCTTCCAAATACCTTTATTCCAACCAGGGAGAAAGAGACACTGTGTTCCTGCGGTTTTCTTGCCCGCTGGGCCTCAGCTAGAAGGCTGGAGGGTAAACAGAAGAGGTGCTGTTGGGGGCGTAAGGCGGGCGTGAAGCCCCGGCTGGCCAGGGGCCGCATCCCGGAGGAACTCGCTCCGGATAGTGTAATAACATCTGCTCACGCTTCATTTGTACATAACATCTCCATTGTGAAATGAACTAGACGGGATTAGACGGCCTTTGTTCTCACCTGATACCGGGCTTTCATTTCGCCCCGAGAGGTGGGGCCACAGAGTGCAGGCGGGGGAGGGGAGGCTGCCATGCTGCACCATTTAGCAGGCTCAGTTCAGGAATCTAAATTGCATTTAATTGTTGGGAGCAGACAGTTGGAAGGGCAGCGAGCAGGGCTGCCCGCTCCACAAGGACTCCCGGAGGGGTACCCGGTAATTAGTGCTGGTCTTGATTGTGAGGTCTCTTTTTAGAAAGAAAAATCTCTGCAAAAACTGAGCAAGGAAAAGCTCCACGTGAGCACGGGAGGGTACCACTCTGCTCTGCTCTACAGAATACGAAACTGCACACTCTGGGCTAACGTTACAGTAGCAAAACAGCGACCCACACAAAGGCTACATCAGCAGCAGAGTCCGAGCTGTTTTCCGCACCTGGAAAGAGAATTTAGTTCGGGTACCTGGGAAACCTGCAGGCGGCATTCCAGGAAGCAGACTCGGGGCCAAAACCCGATCAACTTGACCCTGAAGTTAAAGGGCCACTAAACCTTTCTGCATGGGCAGGGTGGCCCCAAGGCCTCCTGGGATGACGCCCACGGAGGTCTCCACCCTTTGGCAGCCAGAGAACACAGGCGTCCAGACCCCCGCCCCGCACCACTCACAGTCCCCAAGCTCCCCAGCAACAGCGTCCGGCTGTTAAACTGATTATCAGAATGCAGGGCGACTGAAGCGATGCAAAGTGATGCAAACCGGACACTTGGACTTCTCATTTCGCAGAACCTTAGAAAAGTTTCAGGGGAAAAGAATGCAATAAATGCCTAATTATTAGGCTCGGAGAAAGGGCTGGGCGATGGGGGGGGGGCGCATCTGCTCGGTTTAAATTCAAACGCGGTGGAGGTCGATCCCGTGGACCACAGACTGGAACGTGGCCCGGGTGAACTTGTACTATAGAAAATGCCCGCGCATCCCGACATCTGCACAGAGCTACGGGCCCTTTCCCTTTGAAAGCAATCTGGGCTGCGCCCCCATCTGCATCAAGGCCAGTGTCCTACTTCCATTCCGGAAAGGGAGTCCAAGGAAGCGTGTTCAAAAGGCAGTTGGATTAGAAAGTTAACCCTGGACGTCTCCCACTCCACGTGCGTGCGCTCACTAGGACGCCCTCCTCCCACCAGGCAAAGGCCAGCTTCCCGGCTTCCCCTCTCCCCCTCTCATCCTCCCCTGCGCGCGCACACACAAAGTACTCAGGCGCGTGCACGGAAACACGCGCGAATGTGCACTGACAAGGACGCACGAGCACGCGCAGACAAGGGTGCACAGACACACGTGGGCACACGGACACACTCGCGCGCGCGCGCATTGGCCCGAAAGCGCTCCGCTCCGAGAGACCGCGCGCCCCCGCTCCCCACCTCCGAGCGCCCTGCTCCCCAGCTCGGGGCCGTCCCCGCTCCCCTCTTTGAGCCCCGCGCCCCCTCTTCAAGTCCGGTGCCCAGGCTCCGAGAGGCCTGCGCCCCCGCACCCACTCACCTGGCGCCGGTGCCGGCGAGCCCGGGCCCCGCGCGCGCACCCTCCAGGCGGCCCCGAGGTCAGGGCGCGCAGCCGCATGGCCGCCCAGGCGCTCGCGGAGAGCTTGGCCCTGGCCAGGCGAGGACCGGCCGCGGCGGGCACTGATCCCTCTCCCGCGGCGGGGCGGGCTGGGATGCCTGCTGGGCCCCTGCGCCTGGAAGTCCCAGGCAAAGTTCGACCCCGGAGACCCGAAAGGACACAGCCGGCACCTCCAAGTCCACTGTACAGTCAGAAGTCAGATGCCGGGAACAAAAGCCAGGCGAGCGAGCGCACGGTCCCCGGGCGCCCCTCCATCTGACACGAATTAGCCCTCCCTCCCCCGCCCCAGACCGCAGCTCCACAGAGGAGGCAAAAAGGCTTCTCAGCCAAACGCAGGCAAAGCGGAGAAGAAACGCCTCCCAGGGCAGGGCTGGGGGGGCAAACCTTCCGCTGCCACCCGACTTAATTACCCACGCCTTAGGCAGGGGTCAGCTTGACTAGAGTTTCAGACCTCTCCAAGAATGCCAACCGAGGGACTTAAAGACCTGTGGGCTCAAGCTTTCAGGATTTTAAAATCTTGACTGGTCCAGTCAACCTGCCTCTGTAATGGTAATGTACATGGCTGGCACACCGCGGGTTGAGAGTGTGAAGAAGGAAAATCCCGGCGCAGAAGGGCTTGCTTTCCAATGCGCCTCGGCAACCAAGGAAACCAGGGAGCCCTCCTTGCTAGAGACAGGAGGACCAGCTGGGGGTCAGCAGGCTCAAAGCTCAGGATTAGGCTCCTTCCACAGTTAGGGGGGCTGGGATCCCCGCTCTCTTCTCCTCCTCACCATCCTCAGGGCCAGCCAGCTGCTGGAAAAACACGTTCTGTTTTCCTCTCTGGCTCTGTAATCTTGGAAGGAAATTTAAAACCTGGAGCGTGGGAGCTGAAGGTGACCAGGTGGGTGCGGGCAGAGTGTCACATAAAAAGGAAGCCAGACACCCAGAAAGTGGAAGGGTCACTTGCCCCGAAGGACAGCCCAGAGCCGGGGGAGGGCAGGATCCTCGGCAGAAGAGCTCTTTTCTTAAGCCCGTTGGACCCCCGCTGGACCGAGGGGACACGGCTGCCATTGTGGAGCGGTGATCTCAGCTCTGGCAGCTCCTGGGAGGAAGGAAAGGCTGCCTTGATCATGTTTGGCCACAAAGAGGAGGGAGCAGAAGGGCTAGGGAGCCTTCTGGCCTCAGGCTGCTGGCCTAGTACCCTCAGCCTCCGGCCCCTAGTGAGCCGGCCTGCTCTGTGCTTAGACCTGGGTTGGGCCAACACTGACTTCCCATCTTTGATTCCGTGAGCAACTCCAATGTCTTAGCTTTGGAAGCACCCGGGGTGGGCTAGAGCTAGGTCTTTATGGCTAACACATGTGCGAATTCCAGTGGTAGATTCAAGGCCAGAATTAACCTCTCGGGTTCTGGCACGGAACATCCATCTTCCCGTTTCTGCAGGGGAACAGCAAGGCTCTTGGACTTTCAGCCACAAAAAAACAAACTAACCAACCCAGCATCACGCCGTTTGGGTGCAGACACCCGTTTATTCTCATGGCTCCCACCCCTCAACTTAGGTCACTAGTCATCTTTCTCTCCATTCATTCATTTTCGAGATTCATTCATCGCTACTCATTTTTCCAGGGCAGATTCAGACTCCTTAGTTTTGCAAACACTGCTCAGTCCTGTTTCTGCTACACGTCCCTCTGCCCCCAGAAGTGACACAGGACCCGAGATGCCATCTGTGTCCAACGTGTTTCGGATTACCCGACATCAAACACAAGATGGGGCGCAGAGCCATGTCTACAAGCTGAGCTAGAAGCATGTCATTCTGCTATCTGGGGGCGCACAGTGCAAACGCTTTTCCAGAAATCAGCTGAATCTACCACCAGCCTTGCCCACGGACCCAGTAGAAGGGACATGAATCCCAGCAAAAAGGAGCCCCCCTCCCAACACGGTAAAGCTCCCTGACATCAAGGCTGGGCTCCATATTCTGTGGGGGCCCCGCCTGCAGATTGTGAGACAGATGCTTGTTTTCATAGGGACACCCCAAATCTCCTCTTGTTTAAAAGGCACCTCGTTCAGGAAATTGCCACACTTTCTCACTCCTCATGGATCAGATGCATGTGGCCCACCTGTTGCAGATGAGAAACAGCATCCAGTAGAGACTGGCATCCCAGACAGGGTCTTTGGGTCAAAGTCCAGAACAGCCCGAGTGAACTTCCGCAAACGCCAAACTGGGAGCCCTGCCGGAACCCCACACTTTGCCGGCTGGCCACTTCTCCCTCCACTCTTCCCCAAGCCCTCCTGCAGCATCCCCCAGCCCCCGTGCACCCCAGGCTCCTGGGTTCTGTGCCCTGGTGAGTGCTGGGGCTTCACTCAGGCCTTCTCGAAGTTTTCCGATTCTCCTTTGGGGCTGAAAACTGCTGCCTTCCTGGGCTCAGCCCAGGACCCCTCTCCTGCCCAGCCTCCCCAACTGCTCACCAGCCTGCAGCCAAGCCCACCTCCATCCCTGGCCCGACTCTGAAGCGTGGCTCTCTGTGCATCGTCCGCAAGATCTAACCTTTGTCTCGGGTTTTCCGCGTGCAGACCAAGCAGGGACAATAAATGCTGGGCAGGAATGAAAGAAATCCGCTTTGCTGCATTTCCATGACGTCAATGCTGGTTACTCAGTCTGTCTCAGCTTCCCCTCTGCCCCCCTCGGAAGCAGGCTGTAGCACAAGGGTCTGGGGGCAGCTCAGTGTGGGGATCCCTGGGGAACCCAGAAGCCGGGGTGGTCCTGTCCTCTGGGCGCAGACGGCCCCACCTCACCGGCCTCTCACCCACAGCCCGGCCTGCCCCTCATAAGGCCACAGCCGCCTACCACGGGCTTCTGGCTGCATGAGACCCCAGGAAAGAAGCGAGGTTCGCCCTGCAGAGGACGGACTTGAGGGGTTCCGTGGGCCAGTCCTTGAGGGCAAGCTCCAGCGCTGGGCCTCGGGCCGCGTCACCCACCTGGGGCTGGAAGCCCAGACCAAAGTGGGGACAGGAGGCCGTGACAAGGCCCACGCCGACACAGGATTCGGGGCTCACTGGGGGAGGACAGGCCTGCTCAGACCCCAGGGTTCTGACACGAGGCTGCTCCCCACACATCCATGCACTCACACGCTTACTCACTGGTCCAGAAAGATCCCTCACAAACACAGACGGGGAAAGTTTCAGGACATGCGGTGCTGCGGGCCTGAATCGAATGTTGGTATGGCCCATGGTTTCCACGGAGACACAGACACAGAAACGAAAACTGATGTCAGTGTGCATGCACACACACCACGCGTGCGCGTGCTCACGTCCACGTACATGCACATATCACCCCCACACCCCAGCTGTGCCCACAGCGAGGGCAGGAAGCAGCAGCCCCCATTAGCAATGGTCACACCCAGTGCCCAGCACGTGATTTACAATCTGATTTCCCAGTAAAAGAAACAGAGAAGGCTGGTCATGCAACTTCGTCACAGGGTCGGAGTGACCGGGCCCAAAATCCGTGATCCACAGGCACCGGGTACACGCTGGTTCCAGCTGTGGCATCTGCGGTAGGGTCACCAAGCGCTGCAGGCACACAGCGCCCGTCTTCACCACCACCCCCAGCACACACACCGCTGTTCCAGCCACTGGTCCACGGCCGGTCCACAGCTGGTCCATGACTCCATGACACTGAGTGCCAGAGAACCTCCAAGAGCCACCTGAGGCACCCAAAGCACTTGGCCTCTGGTGATGGAAAAGGCTCTCCAGTTTCAGGGCTTGGAGACCCTTGAGCTGCTGGCAGCTCTCATCCTCAGAGACCTCCGTGCACAGCCTTCCCCACTGGTGTCAAGGCAGGGACGCTGGCCACACTGGGCATCAGAGGCCCAAGGGCCATCTCCGAGGTCCGGTGTCGCACCTGGGCCTTTCTCAAGCACAGACCTGGGGCAAATCCTGGCTCTCAAGACCTTCCTCCTCCTCCCCTCCCTGCTCACCCAGATCCATCCTGCCGCTGGAGGGGGCAGGACCCAGTGGGCCCCACAGGGCACCAGCCACTTCAGTATTTCCTAACTCGGCAACACCAAGAGAGCCCTGAATGTCCCTCTCACTGACAGTGACAGAGCCTGTCCCCAGACAATGCCGGGAGGAGGAGATGGGCCACTGGACAGAGGGGAAACTGAGTCCCGGGGCATCCAGGGATGCATGGGGACCCAGAGCACTGGAGAGCCAGACGGCTGGCTTGCAGCATCCCCCAGAAGCAGAGGTGCGTGACCCCCCAGGACATTCTTGGGGACAGGGTCAGATCAAAGGTGCTGCATGTTTAGACCCCTGACCCTCGAAGAGCTACTCAGGGGGGACCCAGGACTGTCTGGGATTCCTCTCCACACTCTGCCCTTCACATCCCCTGTTCTCGAAAGTCACAGCAGGTACTCAGGAAACCTGTGAGGAACTCAGGGGTCCCCTGGCCTCTCGGGGGTCATGCAGTGCAGCCCGTGGAACTGAAATGTCCCTGTAGGCCGCTGAGTCCCTGCCCGAGCTCACAGCCTGCTCACATCTGGTGGCCTTTCTAAGAAACAAGATGCTGGGGCGCCTGGGTGGCTCAGTCGTTAGACATCTGCCTTCAACTCAGGTCATGATCCCAGGGTCCTGAGATCGAGCCCCGCGTCAGGCTCCCTGCTTCTCAAACTCTCCAGCTTCCCCTGCTTGTGCTCCCTCTCTCGCTGCTGTCTCTCTCTGCCAAATAAATAAAATCTTTAAAAAAAAGAAACAAACAAGATGCTGATCTCTGGCATCCTTAGCACAAAGTTTCTCTCCAATGCTGAGAAAACGGGCATTTGTTTTCATTTCCCCATGCACTCTCCCCTGTCATGCGCGTCCTTGCCCACCTTTGAAACATCCAAAAAAAGCGCCTTCTCGACAGAAGCAAGCTCGGGTGTGTGGAGGGGTGCTTCTTCCCCTTCCCGCTCAAAGGCTGCAAATGCTTCACAGAAGAACTGGACCAAAGGAAGGGTTAGCTGCTGGACCCCCCCACTCCCCAACCCCCACCCAGCAGGCACATCCTGCCCTGCCTAGTCTGACCCCCCCCCCATATCCTCCTGTCTCCACAAGGGGGGCAGCAGTGGGGACAGGACGGGACAACAGGAGGGGCTGTGGGAGGCAGAGGAGGGGTCTTGGCTGCTTCACCTGCCCGAGGTGGGCAGGGAGGATGGCCACTGGGGACGGGAGAGCCCTCACAGAACCCCGCACACCACAGGCTCCTGCCAAGTGGATAGGACGGCCTCAGAAGAAAACCCAAAAGGAGGAAGCAAACCCCACTGGGCATATCTTACTCGCCTCCAGCCCCAACTGGCATAGTACGCATCCTTCACCAGGTGAGAGCAGACCCCCACCCAAGCACGCAGGGTCTCCCCCTCCCGTTCCTCCTTGGAATGGTAACTATCACACCAGGAAACAGACACCCAGTTTCTCTTCCTCTGCGTTGAGATGGTCGAGCGGAGGGGACCTGTGGCTCTGGGGGGCCCTCGGGCAGCCTTTCTGTCCCTCACACCCAGAGCCAACCTGGGGGCAAGGAGCCCAGCAGCCTGAGCCCAAGGGTCCTGGCCTCTGGTCCCTGCTCAGTGTCTGCACGGACAAGCCAGCAGCCGCCCCACTCCTGTCCTGGTGAAGCTGGGCGCAGGGCAGGAGGCGAGCTAGCGGCCTTTGTGGAGCACGGGGAGACGCGGCTGGGGGACTGGGGGCTTTGCCTCCCGTCCCCCCCAGCGTCTCTGCATCATCACCTGCCTCCAACTACAAGGAACCCCCCAGAATGAGCTAGTTCGTGCAAAGCTGCCGGACCCACAAATGCAGGATGCACTCTGCTCTCAGCTGGGAGCCCCCGGAGGAGAGGGGGGAACCTTCGCTTCCTTCCAGACACGGCAGGACTGTTGGACGCACCCGGCCTTCTCGACTCTCCCCCAGTGATTTCAAACTGATGTACTTCAGAGGAAGTTTTATTTCACACAGAAGAAAATCTAGACCTTCGCCCAAGCCTGGTGACGGGCCTCAAAACGCCAGCAGCGGGCTGGGAGCTCTCCATCCCCCAGAAATGCTCGTTCTGGGGGTCGCTGTCTCCGTTTCTTGGAGACAAGTGGAGGCTCTGGGAAGTTAGGACAGGGGACCCACGCCCTCTGCCCTTCTCCAAGAGCACACTGTCCAGCTGCGCCCCGGTTCTCAGGGCCCCCCCCCCACGACTCCCCTGGTCGGCCGGGTCGGGGGGCTGGCTCCCATGGTGATGAGGATGAACGGTGCGGGCCAGGCTGAAAGAGCACCCTCAGGGTCACCAAGCCTCATCTGGAAAACCCTCGAATGACCCTCCATCCTTTCACGCCCCTTCCTTCTGCCCCAGTGTTCCTGGCATGGGGCAATCAGGGTCGTGACTGAGCCACATCCAGAACTCCAGATAGGGACTTGGCCCGCAACAACCTGATCCACCTGGAAACATGTAGTTCTCAGCTCAACACCTCTGAGGGACCCCCGGACGTCAGATTTCTTCCAAATGCCCCCCTCGACCTCAGACCTGCAGCTGGGTTAGGAAGCACTGGACAATGAGACTTGGCAAAGGAGCACACACCCTGCTCCCGCCCCCCGACACCCCATGGCCTGGAGCATCACCCCCAGGAGGCTGGACCAGGACAAGCCGTATAGAAACAGAAGACACAGTGCCACGATGTGCCCTGGACCCACTCTGCTATTTGCTGTGTGTCTACAGGTCCATTAGTAACCACTCTGGGCCAGTTTTGTCACCTGCCAATCAGGATGGCAAAATCACCACCAACCCCCAAAAGTCCTGGCAAGGTTGACTCCAGGTAATGCACGCAGGGGCTTTGGTACCATGCCCACCACGGCCACTAAATGTACCTTCCTCCCCTGCGGAGAGGGGTCCCTCCAAACTAAGATGGGAGGCCCTTAATAAACAATGGAAAGATAATGTCACACTTTCTGAGGAAGCTGGGCTGTTTTCATCAGTATCAACACATTTTAACTACTTATTCCCAAAGCTTTTTGGTTTTGTTTTTTTAAGTTGGGCATGGAGTCCAAAGCAGGGCTTGAACTCACGACCCTGAGATCAAAACCAGAGCTGAGCTCAAGGGTCAGACACTTAACTGGCTGAGCCACCCAGGCGCCCCTACTTATTCCTAAGGTTTTTAAAAAGCAAAAGTGGCTTGTGTTTATTGTTGTCACTGTGAGTGAGTATTTTTATTCCTGAGCAGGTGTTGGGGCAGGTGCTGAGGTGGGCAGGGCTGGGTGCCCCCCCTTGCTCTGGGGAAACAGACTTTGGGGCAACCCCCTTCCCCGGTACGGGCTCACCCTCAAACTCAGTGAGTCTTCCCAATCTCCCTCACTGAGAAGCTGGGAATGCACGAGGCCCCATCAAAGTCTATTCACAAAGGGAGCTGACAATTAAATCCTGTGGTTTGAATTTCCACAGAAGGCAGCCCGTCCTTCTTACCAACAGGTACTCTGGTCCCTGGGTTCTTGTGACGCTCTGGCCTGCAGGTAATCCCTATATCACCCAAATCTAGCCCCGGGAAGTTCCCAGCATATGAAACGCACATTTCCAGGAAATATCTTTCATTGCTCTGTCGACGCCCACAGAGCAGGAATGGAACGCCCGCATGACCAGCAGACCAGCGCAGCCCTCGGCCACACACCTGGCAGGACCCCATGCCTCGGGCTCCCCAGGACGTGGGGACCACCCACATGGCACCCAGCTGAGTCAGGACGGGGAAGGGAGACCAGAACGCAGAGCGGGGCACCTGGGCAGGGCAGCCAACATCACACCCCAGGGACCCCGAGCCAGTCCAGGCGAAGAGTAAAGGCCACGACCCCTGAGCACCCCAGACACTGCTGGGTCCACCAGATGCACAGAAGCAGAGACGGAGCCACAGGATGGTAAAGAGGGTGCCCGCGCTGGCTCGTGCCACTCTCTGCCCCCCTGCTGATACAGCCTGAACACAGCCGAGCGCCCATGATGCCCCAGACAGGTGCACGTGGACAGCCACAAACCCTCAGAACAAACCAGGAAGCAGGTGCTTTGGATCTGGTCTCACAGCCCTGGCGCTGAGGCCCCATGGTCACTGCTCAGCCTCCCACCTGAGCCACCAGTCCAGGGACGCGGAGCCTCGAAGGCCTTGGGCATTCACGTGGGGACCCAGGCCTCGCTGTTCCGGCGCTGGACTGAGCCTCCCTGGGGACAGCTCTCCAGCCCACTGCTGCTAGCTCCGGCCCATGAGCATTAGCCAGCACCAGCCAGCCCACGGGGGCCAGGCAGTGGGTCTGCTGGGGGACTGCTATCTGTTCTCCAGCTTCCAGAAAAAATGGTCAGTCGGGTCGTGCTTTAATTTTAAAATCTTCTCGTTAATAAAGCTTCTAAATTTTATCATTTAAAAAAGTTCCTTTATTTTCAAATGAACACTTTGTACCGGAGTCATAACACTCATAAAGTAAATTCATTTGCATTCTGGAGTCATCAGATTTTAAAACCAACCAGGGACGCCTGGGTGGCTCGGTTGGTTAGGCGTCTGCCTTCGGCTCAGGTCATGATCGCGTCCTGCATCGGGCTCCCTGCTCACTGGAGAGCCTGCTTCTCCCTCTCCCTCTGCCTCTCCCCATCCCCGCACTTGTATTGTCTTTCTCTCTCTCTCTCTCTCAAATAAATCAATTAAAAAAAAATCTTTAAAACCAACCAACACTTTCTCATTTTACAGCTAAGTTCAATAAAGAAATTCTGAAATGCCAAGATGCTGGTTCAAGTGCTTTGTCACATACTCTCTAGAACGCATTTAGTCTAAACATAATCACAGTCAGACGGATTTCAGGCTTGGTTCTTAACGATCTGGGAGCAACCCTTTAGAAAAGCGCCACAAAGCATTTTAATGAAATCATTTAATTTAATGCCACAAGCATGAGCCCGTTATGCCCTGGAAACAAAAGTGAAATGTCACAACTACATGCAGCAAAAGAACCTGAAATGACTGCAGCGAGAAGGGATGGGTGGGTGCGGGGCGGTGACTTCCGGCAGGTGCTGACACACATTAACAAGATTCATGGAGGTGATGGTTCTGCAATATATACAAACAGCGAACCACTATGTTGCACACCTGAAACTAATATAATGTTATATGTCGATTACACCCCAATTGGAGAAAACCAAAAATAAAGTTCAGAGGAGTTTTTAACCAGATCAGTTGGGGAGAAAAAACCTACAGGCAAAGGGACATGGAGAAGGGAAGACCATGTAGAAATTACCAGGAATGGCTTTATCTACCTGCCCCTGTGATGACCTGAAAGACCCAGATGAAGGAAGGTTGAAGATAAACATTAAAAAGGAAAGAGGCTGGGAGCGCCTGGGTGGCACAGCGGTTGAGCGTCTGCCTTCGGCTCAGGGCGTGATCCCAGCGTTCTGGGATCGAGCCCCACATCAGGCTCCTCCGCTATGAGCCTGCTTCTTCCTCTCCCACTCCCCCTGCTTGTGTTCCCTCTCTCGCTGGCTGTCTCTATCTCTGTCAAATAAATAAGTAAAATCTTAAAAAAAAAAAAAAAAAGGAAAGAGGCTGGGGGTCTGGCTGGCTCAGTCAGTTGGCTCAGGTCATGATCTCAGGGTCATGAGTTGATTCCTGTGTCAGGTTCCACACTGAGCATGGAGTCAGCTTGAAGAGTCTCTCTCCCTCTGCCTCTTCGCCTCCCCCCACCCCACCACTCAGAAAAAAATTTTTAAACTAAAAAGGAAAGAGGCCATAGACATTCTGGGTTTGAGCTTACAAAAGCACAAATTCAGAAGTTAGAGAGTATGTTGTTGTGCCAGATCCACCATCCTCTTCACCCTCCTTCCAGATGGGTTATCGCAGGTCAGCACGGGGCTTCTCCTGCAGCGTCACTGTCCATGCCCGTCAGACAGAAGCCGTACTGCTCACAGGGCCCGTGGCTGGTGTCCCCGCGGCTGGTGTCCCCGCGTGTCCCCCTGCCCCACATGGGCCAGGACCGCGCGCCTTCCCTCACTGTGAGCACCTGGGGCACCCAGTGCGGAGCACACATTACTGGCAGAACGGGGGAGGGGGCTGTGAGTCAATACAGACAGACGCCAGGTTTGAAGGCGGCGGTCACCGGAGGCCACACCCTGAGGTCACACCCGGGCTGGGCCTTGCAGCCTGTGGCCTCGTATCTGCTGCCCTTTGATTTCTGATTAGCTGAGTGACAGTGATTCACAGTCCCCATCCCCCCACCCATCATTCAAATCCCAGTTTACTATGTGGGAGGGACAGAGGGAAGACAGCACCCCAAAGGGAGGTGGGCCCAGTGGCGCCGGGTGCCAGGCTCAGGGTGAGACTCAGAGGCTTGCAACAAGGGGTGGGGGGGCAGAGCTGAGAGACAGGGGCAGCAGACCTCTGGTGAAACAGGCCAGCAGGGACCTGCATGGATGGCAGCGGGAAGAAGGGAGGCCACCTCCAGGGGCTCAGAAGGAGGCTGGCCGGGCTGGGGATCAGGAGCCATTTGGGGCAGCAACCTTCAGAGGGAGGACCGAGGATCCGGGTCGTGGATGGGCAGCACGCTTTCACTGAAATCTCTCACCATGGGGGAGGGAGTACACACGGGCTGGGAGGACACCCCTAACTGCAGGCTCAGGGGCTGCCCTCCCACTCCCAGGGTTTCCTCCGCATCAGCACAGGGACACAGGAACACCTGTCCTTCAACCAGCTGGCCTGGTCCACACTGCACACCTGCTATGCTCCAGGTCAGGAGGGGGAAGTGCAGGGGTACAAGCCAAGGTCCCACCCCCCCACAAGGAGTGCTCAGTGTGGCTTCCAGGAAACCTCCCCACAAGGGTGGTGCATTCATTCATTCATTCATTAGTCTGACACCCACCACCCTCCACGGTTGGCACCCGCTCTGCTCTGGGCACACAGGAGCTCAGGGCTCTCGGCAAACCCACTGCAGGCCACCCAGCTCACGGACACCCACATCAGCTACAACCCAAGATGCACGGCAGGGCCCCCCCCCACGGACCCGGCTCTCGCTCTCCCCCTGTTGAGCTTTGCCAGCTTCTCCCTCCTTACACTACCTTCCCCAGCAGATACACACCCTGTCTTTAAAGACAACGCCCCTCGGCCCTGCAACACCCCTCCCTGTTGCTGGCCCACTTCCCACCCCCTTATAGGGGAGCTTCTTCAAGGACTGGCTACCATTAGTGCCCACTACCCACCATCCCGTTCACTCCAGGACCCCCAGCCACTGCCCACTGAAACTGCCCGCCATCCCCAACCAGCCACACTGGTCAGACCCACAGGGGACTCTGCTCCCATCTATCCTAGTTCCCAGCCGCACTGGACTTCTCTTTCCTCCCCTGGGTTCCATGAGCCCGTGTCCTGGGCACCTCCCCTCTTGCCAGACCAGCCATCATTCCCCTTTAAGGGTCCTTGCCCCCTGGGCACAGCTGAGTGTCTTGGACCCTCCTCTGCACGCTCCCCTGCCCAGCTGTTGCTTCCAGCCCAGCCTACCATGGACTGAAGCCTCCCCTGTCCCCTACAGCCCTTCTTCCTGAACTGCTGAGCTCCAGGTACTCCTCACCTCACCTCACCTCACCTCCACCGGGCTGTCCCCAAGGCATCACTAACCTCAGCCCTCCGGGTCAGAACTCCAGATGTTCTCCCCAGACATGCTCCTCCCCACGCCCTCCCTCCACAGCTATCACACAGCCAACCCATCAGCATGCCCTACAAAACAAACACCAAAAGAGCCTGGCCCTGGTCTCCAGTCCCACCACCCTGCTCCATTGCACCAGCAAGCGGAGGGTCTCGGCATCTGCAGGCCAGCCAGATGCGCCACCCTAACCAGGGATCAGGCCATGATGACACTCTGGCTGTCCCCAGCTTCTGCAAGGATGCCTTTAACAAAAAAACCCCAAACTTCTGATCCAAGGCCCACAGACCCCTTGAGCCAGCCCCTGCCCACTCGGACCTGTTCGCCTTCCTGCTCTTCTCTAACCTGCTGGGCTAGTTGCTGCCCCAGGACATTTGCACGTGCTATTCCCGCGCCTAAAACTTTCAAATGTCTTCCAAATCACCACCCCCTCAGAGAGGCCTGATACCCTATGGAAAACAGCCCACCTCCTCTGCCCGTACTCGTTCCCCCTTATCCCACCCCGTTTACCTTCGGGTCCTTATTGGTATCAACATCCTACCCTGGGGTCATTGTACATGGGATGGGCAGTTGACCTGTGCAGCACCTCACGCTAAGGCCACAGCCCAGTCACTGTGTCTGCCTCCTCCTGGCAGTGCACCCACCCTGTGTCTCAGTCTCCGTTCCACTGCGGGGGTGGGGGGACACTTCACCCCCAAATGCCCAGCAGAGCTCACTCAGACCTGGCCTGAGACCCAGATGGAAATGGAACCACTTGGAAGGGTGTGAGCAAAGGAGCACTGTGATGTGGCTTGAAATGTTTAAAAAGGTTCCTTTGGCTGCCTTGTGACAAACAGACAGGGGATGGAGAGGTGGCTGCTGTAGGGTGCCACTGGCCAGGGACACTGTGGCTCGTGGCTAGCTCCAGGTGGGGACGGGTGTCCGGGGAGCGGAAGAGGACAGGATGGTTCTGTCCCACTGCGGTGTTCACACGGCACTTGTGAGATCAGGGGAGTGTTCAAAGCCTGGAGGTGGGCAGGTGGCACCTCGGGGTGTCATTAGCATGGGGGAGTGATGGGGCCCAGGCTCTGGCACAGCTGCCGGGGCAGGGACACCCCCTGGCCATCAGTGTCGAGAACCACAGCCAGGACACCCCCTGTGACAGCCAGCACTTAGCTGGGATCACACACAGAAAGTGATTCCACCCTCTGTCCATCTGTATCGAGAACCACAAAAAACATCCATGTTCCCAGCCCTACACCCACCCTGCCAGCCCGATTAAGGAGGGGTCTGAAGGCAGAAGCACCAGGCACGAAGGGGTGACCACGCTGTCTTCATCGACAGCAGGCGGGACCTGAAGTCCACTCACCAGGAACAGGGCGACACTGCGTTCCCAGCACCCAGCACAGGGGCGCATCCCACAGACAAGGAAGAACCAGCGGTGAGCAAATCCATAAATGGAAATATTATGTCCTCCTGTGGCCCAGAGGACAGAGTAACAAAGAATGCTTTCTGCTGGGGCACATTAGGGGAGAAAACACAAACTGCTACGCGAGCAACTGAGCAGAGTCAACAATGTATCCTAGTCAGGGAAGGAGCAGCCCTTCTGCTGGGCACAGTGTTCCTTCCTCTCTCTCCCCCGCTCTCTCTGGCACGGTGGCCCGGCCGGCGTAACCTAGGACAGGGGACACTGGCACAGACCTCGCAAAGGAGCAGCACGCCCATCTGTTTGCAAGCACCCCATCCAAGCGGCACATTTTTCGGACACACCTAATTCATTTCTTTTTTTAGTAGTGGTCCCCTGAGGCTGTTTTGGCTGTAAGATAGATTCTAACAAAATAGCAGGGATTTGACAAATAAAAGAACTACTTAAGGATGCATTCACGTGAATCTTGCCAAGCCCGGAAGCAGTCTACAGGGAAGCAGTCTGCAGGGCAGCGAGCGTGAGAAACAGCTTGCCTGGGAAAACACAAAGAGCGGCCACAAAAACCCCAGCTCTCTCAGCCTCCATTCCAGAGATCCACGCCACGCAGACGCGTGCACACGGACCCACGCACACGTGCAAGGGGACACCCGCGTGTCTACACACAGCTGCATGCACTCGTGCCAGGGGACACGCGTAGCCGCATGCACACATGCGTGTGCACATATATACACAGCATTGCGTGTGCATGTCTGCGGGCACGCGCACATACAGGTAGGCGCGACACCCGCACGTACAAATACAGGCACACACTTGCACGTACAAAGCGGGAGGCAGTCGGGCAGTGCTGTGTGTGCAAAGCATGTGCACTGATCTTCCTGAGCCCCGGGACCCTCTCCTATAAAATAAACCCCACAGATGGGCCACTAGCCAGTGGCTCTGCGGGAGATCCTGGAGAAGATTTTAAATCAAAATGTGAGGTTTTAAAATTTCTTTTTATTTCGTGAAACGGAAGCTGGTGGCCCTGAGGGGGTCCCCTGGCGGTTCTCACAGCCGCGTCCTGGACATTGGCAGCCATGACCCTCGGAAAGCACCTCCCCTGGCCCGTCCGAGGCCATGTCCTGCTCACGGCCCATCCCAGAGCATCCGGAGTCGTCACGGGGATGCTCGGTGGGGTGAGTGGGCAGGGGACGGACAGCTGTGATGGACCCCTGATCCAGAGGCCCCGAGCCTCCTGTGAACATCCTCAATGGAAAGGTCTGGAGCCAACCATAGGCTCCGATGTGTCTGGGAAAGTTTCAAGCCCCTTATTCAAGAGAGGGGCAGGCTGTCCGCTCTCCAGGGCTTCTTCCTAACAGTGAAAGAGGAATGCGGGATGGCCACCCCGCCCCACAGGGCCCTCCGCAAGCAGGGACCTTCGTTGCCTTGACCACCCCTCGCTCCTGCTTGCTCTGAGCTCACAAAGTGACCTTTTCACCCATACGCGGGCTTTTTAACCCAATCCTCCACCCCGCACAAGTCTTCCATCTTTTCATCTTTCAAAAATGGGAAATGAATATCCACAATGTTTGAGGACCAAAAATGCCACCTTATTCTCATCCCGCTTCCTTTCTGCAAGCACCCACCAGCAACTGGGCGGGTTAAGGGCATCTGGACATGTACAGAATCCTCCTGTCTTTGAACCGTCACAACTGGGCCGGCTGCTAGCTTTCAGTAGGAGCTGGCAGGGATGCCACGAAAATCCTTGGGCAAAGCCTCCCACAAAGACTGCTTCCACCCGCGAGGCTGTGGAGCATGAACCGAGGGATGGCATCTAGCACTCAGAAGCCTGCAGCATGGAATTTTCCAGAGAATGCCAACAAACAGGAAGAGCACCCTATTTTTCCGAAGGTCTGGGGAGGAGGTGGACGGTGAGCTGGCCAGGCCCTCAGGACATCTCTTCTGTCTGTCTGTCTGTCTGCCTCTGGCCCACTCCCACCCGCATGGACACGGCCCCAGGCGAGTCCTCCCCTGCGGAGCGGGGGAGTGCTTCCTACAGACAAGATGGGAGAAGTGCCTGCATCCTCAGAGCGAGTTCCTGACATGAAAGGGGGACGGGAATGTGCTACAAGCTGCAGCAGGCCCAGGGCACCCAGGATCAAAGCGGCGCTGGGCCAGCTCCCCACAATCCCCGCCAGGAGCGTGGTCTCAGCTCCCTCCCACTGTTTTCCTCTGCTTTTCATAGCCTGCAGCAAAAAGCAAAGCTCCCCGCCTGGGCTCCTTTCAGGCTGACTGCACGCTCCCCGCAGAGGATCCACGCCCTCAGCCCCAGGCGCTCCCCGACTCTGGGTGCCCCAAGCTTCCCCAGAAACGTCTGTCAGCCCCAACCTGAAAGCTCAGACCCACCGAGCACCCCTCCCCTGCGGTGAGGCGGGGTGTGGGCCCGGGAAAGGGCGCCAGGCTTTCATCCTGCCTCCTCCGGAGGCGGGGCTCCTGCCACCTCTGCTTCACCTGCTTGCAAGTTTCAAGGGCTCTTGTTTCCTCCCTGCAGAAGTCGGGATGAACCACCCCAACCAACGCCCGCTCAGCACAGAGAAAGGACAGGGAGGTGGCCTCTCTCCTTGCCCTGACCTCTCCGTCCCCCTGCACACACCCAGCAGGAAAAGCCAGTTCTGGAACCTCCTCACAGGGTTGGAAGTTATGTCCAAGCCAGGGGGCGGGAGGGGGCTTTGCAGGAAACTCAGGAGCCCATCCATGGACCAGAGCTTGGGGAAAGGATCAGAAACCCACCAGAGCCCAAACTTCCCCCATGGGCACTTGAGGAACCCCCAAGAAGCAAATGCCCAATTCCACGCACAGAGGCTCTCACTTCGCTTCCACAGGGAGCGCATTCTTCCGTAAATACGCGACACCGGGGACACATGCTCAGATTTTAGTAACGGGAGCAGAGGTCCCCCAGGACAGCAGAAGCAGCATGATGACGCGGGCCACCGGTGAGCTCCAAGGACTTCCTGGCAGAGCAGTGACTCAGATCCCAGGGCTGTGCACCAAGAATGCAGACCCCGAGGCAGGGACAGGGAGCTGCCCTTCTCGCGGTAATAACCACCACGACCCAGCAAGCCAGGACCACCAACCCACTCTCCTTGCCGAGGCTTCCATCAGCATCAAGAGCCTGACACCTGACTGCCCCAGCATCAGAGCACCGGGGCTGGGAGGCTGCTCCCACCCAGGCCATCTCTGCCCCCGTGTCCCCTTCCCAGGCCCTCCACCCTCCGCCCAGCATCCTCAGCCACAGAGGAGAGAGCTGCCAGTGGATGGACGGTGCGCTGGGGCCGTGCTAGGACCCCGATCCTAACACACCTACGAGGAACTCCGGACACAGCGCAGCCATGGGGAGGGGACATCAGAGAAGAGCTGTCACCATTGGGGTGCGATCCTGCGATCATGCGAGCCCAGTGCCTGTGCCAGGGGGTGCACAGCACGTGTGCAGGGAGGGGAAGCTGGCTCCGCGATCAGCAGGGAGAGGGCACGGGGGCACGGGGGTGGACAGAGGCAGAGAAGCAAAGAGCGCACACCTGGAGAGGTGAAATCCCGCACGACGGTTCTAAGGCTACATTTCTTCTGCTCTGCAGAATGTTCCAGAATTTTCGTAAGTCCTTTTCTCAAGGAAGCAAGCCCTAACACAAACAAGGACCACACTCACCCTAGGGTGTACAGAGTTCCCGCTCAGAAAGCCTCTTCCTGTAGCCCCGGGGATATCTTGTGTTGGTAAACACAACCGGTACAGTGACAGTCACCCCGTTGTACAGTTGGGGAAACTAAGGCTCAGGTGGACAAGAACAGGAGCAGACAGGACTCGAAGGAACCAGGCCTGGCGGCTGCTGACCCCATGCCCCAGTGTCCCTGTGTCCTCATGTGTGCCCTGGCCATCTGATGAAGCCACGAACCTCAGACAGCGGCTGTCCACACACACACACCGGGCCCCCACCAGAAACCCGGGCCTGGACCCCGGCCCCGTGCTGCACCGGCGGCCTCGAGTCTACAGCTCTGCATCCCAGGACTCTGCTTCCGTGAGTCACCTGCCCCAACCCCACAGGCTCCTGTCACACCTCCTGGCATCACGACCCTTCCATAAGCCACCCCCAGGGAGCCCCTGAAAGGTCCGTCCCCACCGCAGACTTCCCTCCAGCTCCCACCACTTCCCCAAAGGAGCCCCACAGCCCCTGCCTCCACTCAGTCTGCCCCCAGATGAACCAGCTCAGCACCCCAAACCCGCTCCTCCCTCAGCCACAAGTGTCCCCCCAGGCCAACCCCTAACTTCTGACCTCTGTATCTGCTCCCTGGAACTGTGGGCTCACCTCCGTGTGACTTCACCAAGACATCACACCACCACCATGAGGACACTGGGGGTCAACTCCATGGCCAGGGTCACACAGCGAGGCCACCGTGGGGCTGGATGATCTGACCATGTCTCCCGAGGGGGTCCCACGCAGGGGGGGTCGGCCTTGGAGGTGCCCAGAAAGTATGTCCCTGCAGGAAAGTCCTGTTGATCCGTGTTGGGGACCCTCTCCCCCCTTGGCCTGCCACCCAAATCAACAAATAAGAACGTGGCCAACATGGCCAAAGTGGCCAGTGGAAGGCGGCACTGGCCACTCTATGTTAAAGCTTCACTGGAAACTGGGGGGCAGGGGGGGAATGCCCAGAACAGCAGGTCCCCCCACCTCCAAGATTCCCAAGGACGTCTACCACCCCACCCCCCGGCCTCCCCAGCAGCCAAGTGAGAACCTACAACCACTGTATCACGTGCCCAGGACGCAGGCCCCGAAGTTCACGGTGCTTGGGGACATGGCTCTGCCACCTGCCGCTCCCATGGGACAGGGGCCACACCTGAGCCCGGGCATAGGACAGAGCCGGCCATCGGAGACACGGCACATGTCCCCAAGGACCAGTGGCCGCGTCGGCCCCGTGTCAGCACATCCAGACACCCGTGCACCTGCCTTGCCTGCCGGACACGCCACGCAAGCCACGTCGGGAGCTACCGGTTCCACGGCAGCTGCGTCTCAAAGAAACGGGTGAGCCTCACTGTCAAGATGTCTGTTATTTAACCCAGTATATCCGTAGGTTAGCATTTCACCATGCAACGGATCGGAAAACCATCAGGGAGAAAGTTCGCCTTTCCTCGTATGGTCTTCAGGATGCTCTGTGTTTTATGCTGTCAGAACAACTTAACTTGGCCACTACATTTTCAAGCGAGAGGGAAACGCAGTCTTGCCCAAACCGCGGCTCTTGGTCATGCATTTCAAAAAATAAATAAATACTTAATCCTGCTATACGTACTTCCGCATGCTTAAACTTGTAAACTTAACTTAATTATGATCCACAGGAAGTGTGGCATTGTCTTGCCCGGTCACCCGCCACACGCTACACACGTGGCCAGCGCCTGCTCCCTGGACGGGCGGCTCCTTCCCCGGGAGAACACGCACTCGGCTTCAGAGGCAGAGAGAGTCCACGAGGACTCACAGGCCAGCAGCGTGGGAGCCCGTTTCTGTCAAATCGCGGCAGTGTGGGGGCGCCTGGGTGGCTGAGTTGTTAAGCGTCTGCCTTCGGCTCAGGGCATGATCCCAGCATTCTGGGATCGAGCCCCACGTCAGGCTCCTTCACTGGGAGCCTGCTTCTTCCTCTCCCACTCCCCCTGCTTGTGTTCCCTCTCTCACTGGCTGTCTTTCTGTCTGTCAAATAAATAAATAAAATCTTTAAAAAAAAAAATCGCTGCAGTGTGGCCCCCACGGTGCCCCGGGGAAGCCGTCGTGGGCAGACCCCGCTCAGAGCGCACAGCAGGGGGGGATGGTCATGGCCACCTTTGTGGGCCTGAGTCCGTTCCCCTGTAGTCCGAGGGCAATGCCATGGATACTTGGATCCCTTGGAAGTTTCCTCCTACGGACCTGCATTTTTGTGCCCATGCCCGTGGCCGCCACCGAGGGCCTTAGAGACCGCATGCTCCACCTGTCCTCTGTGTCGGGTGTTCGGTGTGGTCGAGCCCCCCATCCTCCCACCCAGAGGCATTTCCCTCAGGATTCCGTCTCAGAAACATCTCTGCTCTCCGGAGTAATGTACTTGGTTCTGTTCATGCTGTTTCTTGTAACTCAGGGTGTTGTATTCCGTGGATACAATGAAACTACTGAAAACCATTGCTTCCCTTACTCTGCAGCTTCCAGGAGGCTCCCGGCCAAATCGCTACAGTCCCCAGGGCTTTGTGGCGAACCCACCGGATGCCCACTTTCCATGGGCTCCACGGTCTCGTCAGATCTTTAGTTTCTCTTGGTCATGCCATTTTTTTTTTCATCCTGCTATATCTATTTCTGCTTGCTTTTCAAATCCTTTTGGGAACTCAGCCGGGTATGAAATTATGAAAATATAAATTATAATTCTGTGGGTTAGGAGATCACTGGGGCCCAGAGGGCACCGTGGGAGACTCTGAACTCACCCCCTCCATAGACACACCGCATCTACCCTGCACACAGAACAATGCCTCCTAGAGAAGAACCAAGGGCCGTGCGAACAGAGGGACTGCACAGAGAGCAGCACAGGGACATGGTGACCAGGGGACCCAGCGCACACTCCCTGCCCTGGGACACAGGGAGAAACCCGGCTTGAAGGGCAATGAGGCTGTCAGGGAAGGAAATTCACTTCCGAACCCCAACCTTGGCCAAATAGGCGAGGAATGCGGAAACTCTCTCCAGGCTTGGAGGCACCATCCAGGACCATTTCTTACGTCCCCCTTTACCTTTAGTGCAGATGTGAGCAGGGTCCAGGCACTCTGCCAGCCCTGCTAGGACCCCCCAGCAAACCCAGGCCCCTAACCCACACCAGCTGCAGCCATCCCACCAAGGCAGCCATTTGGCCCTGGAGCCCTGGTGCAGCTTGCCCTGGGACACACCCAGCCTCCACGTGCTCCAGGGCCAGCTGATCCACCAAGGTAAACCGAGTGACGCTCACACCAGGAGCCCCTGGCCCACACCCAGTCTGGTGCCAACTGTCCCGCCAAGACAGCCTCCGCACAGTGCACCCCAGTATCCTCAGGACCACACCCACACCACTCTGGCAGACCTGCCAAGATGGCCCTAGTGAAGGGCACACAGGAACCCCCCAGGCTGCACCCACTCCAGACAAACAAAATTGGAAACACAGTGGTCCAAAATCTATGGGACGCAGCAAAAGCAGTTCTAAGCGGAAAGTTTAGAGCAAGACAAGCCGACTTCAAGAAACACGAAAACTCCCAAATAAACAATCTAACTTTACACAAAGAACAAACAAAACCCTAAGTTAGTAGAAGGAAAGAAATAATAAAGATGAGAGTGGATATAAATGAAACTGAGACTAAAAAAAATTAGATCAATGAAACTAACAGCTGCTTCTCTGAAAGTATAAACGAAATCAATAAACCTCTAGCCAGACTCGTCCAGAAAAAAAGGAAGCACGCAAATATATAAAAACAGAAAAGCACTTACAACTGATACCCAGAAATACAAAGGATCAGAAGACACTACTATGAACAACTATATACCAACAAACTGGAAAACCTAGAAGAAATGGACAAACTCCCAGAAACACACAAAATTCCCAGACTGAATCAGGAAGAAATAGAAAACCTGAACAGACTGATTACAAGTAATCCATTACAAGTAATGAAATTAGTAATTTTAAAACTCCCAAAGAACAGAAGTCCAGGATGAGACAGCCTCACAGGTGAATTCTCCCCAAACATTTTAAGAAGAGTTAGTACCTACCCTTCCCAAATCCAAAGAAGAGAAGAGAGAGCAATGCTTCCAAATTGAGTCTATGAGGCCAAAATGACCCTGATATCAAAACCAAAGACACATGATGAAATTAATGAAAATGATGAATTAATAATCCTGATAAGTAAAGACACCAAAATCCTCAAAAACATACAGCAAACCAAATTCAACAATACGTTAAAAGAATCATTCACCATGCTCAAGTGGGATTTATTCCGTAGATGCAAGGATGGTTTGACATCTGCAAGCCGGTCAATGGGATAAACCACATTAACAATACAAAAGCTATGGGGCGCCTGGGTGGCTCAGCAGGTTGAGTGACCGACTCTTGATTTTAGCTCAGGTCATGATCTCAGGGTCGTGGGATCAAGCCCCGTGTTGGGCTCCGCATTCAGCGGGGAGTCTGTTTCTCTCCCTCTGCCTCTCCCCTCTGTGGTGCATGCACTCACTGTCTCTCAAAAAAACAAATAAATCTTTAAAAAAAAAAATCAATACGAAGGATAAATATCATGTGGTCATCCTAATAGATGTAGAAAAACTCACCATCCATTTATGATATAACCTCTCAACAACGTGGGTACAGAAGGAACATACCTCAACATAATAAAAGCCATGTCTGAGAAGCTCGCAGTGAACATCAATGGTGCGAGGCTAAAAGCGTTTCCAGAAACAAGACAGGATGTCCACTCTCACCACTTTTATTCAACATAGTTTTGGAAGCCCTAGCCACAGCAATTATGTAAGAAAAAGAAATAAAGGCATCCAAACTGGAAAAGAAGTCAAACTGTCACTACTTGCAGATGACATGATATTACACATCGAAACCCCTGAAGACTTCAACCAAAAAATTATCAGATCTAATGAATGAATCCTAAGGTCGCAGGACACAAAATTAACATACAGACATCTGTTGCATTTCTATACACCAATAACAAGTTATCAAAAAGAGAAATTAAGAAAATAATTCCATTTACAATACCCAGGAATAAATATAACCGAGGCGGTGAAAGATCTGTACACTAACAACCATAAGACATTGATGAAAGAAACTGAACATGACACACATAAACAGAAAGATATTTCATGCTAACAGACTGGATGAATTACTATAGTTAAAATGTCCAAACTCCCCCAAACCATCTACGGATTCAACGCAATCCCTATCAAAATACCAACAGCATTTTTCACAGACAGAACTAGAACAAAGAATCCTAAAATGTGTTTGGAACCACAAAAGACCCCTAAGAGTCAAAGAAATCTTAAGAAAAAGCAAAGCTGGAGGTACCAACATCCCTGATTTCAAAGTGTACAAAGCTACAGTAATAGCAACAAAGCTGTGACCATCAAGACAGGGTGGGACTGGCACAAAAACCAACACATCAATGGGAGAGAACAGAGACCCCAGAAATAAACCCACAGCTACGGGGTCAAGGATTCTATGGCAAAGCAGGAAACAATATACAGTGGGGAAAAGTCTCTTCAACAAACGGTGTTCAGGAAAGCCACATGCAGAAGAATGAGACTGGACCAGTTTCTTACACCAGCCACAAAAATAATTTCAAAATGGATTAAAGACCTGAGAGTAAGACCTGAAACCCTAAAGCGCCTAGGGGAGTAAGTTCTTTATGTTGGTCTCAGCGATCTTGACTTGACCAGTCTCCTGAGGCAAGGGCGACAAAGCTAAACTGAACAAACCGCATCAAACTAAAAAGCTTTCACACCCTGAAGGAAGCCGTCAACGAAGGGAAAGGCAACCGAGGGAGTGCGAGAAGATATTTACACGTGACACGTCCAATAAAGCGTTAGTATCTGAAATATGTAAAGAACTTACATAACCCAACACCAAAAAAAAAAAAAAAAAGAAATAAAATAACCCAATTAAAAATGGGCAGTGGACCCAAATAGACATTTTTCCAAAGAAGACATCCAGATGGCCAACAGACACATGAAAAGATGCTCAACATCACTCAGCATCAAGGAAATACAAATCCAAACCAGAATGGCTAAAATTGAAAAGACAAGAAACAGCAGGTGTTGGCGAGGACGCGGAGAAAGGGGCCCCTCGCGCACTGTTGGTAGGAACGCAAACTGGTGCAGCCCCTGTGGACAACAGTATGGAGGTTCCTCAAAAAATTAAAAATAGAATTATACAATCTAACAGTTCTGCTACTGGGTTATTTACCCAAAAATCAAAAATACTGATTTGAAAAGATATATGCACCCCTGTGTTGTTGCAGCATTATTTACAATCGCCAAGATATGGAAGCAACCTAAAATTCCCTTGATAGCTGAGTGGATAAAGACGGTGTGGAATACATACATGATGGAGTATTACTCAGCCATCAAAAAAGAATAGTATCTTACCATTTGAACCACATCGATGGACCTAGAAGATGTTATGCTAAGTGAAATAAGTCATTCAGAGAAAATAAATACCATATGATTTCTCTTACATACGGAATTAAAAAAAAAACATAAACAGACACAAAGAGAACAATCTGGTATTTGCCAGAAAGAAGGGAGGTGGGGAAGGGGATTAAAAGTTACAAATGTGCCCTTATTAAAAAAAAAAAAAAAAAAAAAAAAGGGTATACCATATACAGCCTAGGGAATATAATTAATAATATGTAACCACTTTGTATGGTGACAGACAGTATCTAGATTTATAGTGCTGTTTTCTTTGTAACTCTTATAAATGCTGAAACACTATGTTGTCTGCCTGAAACTAACATAATGTTGTATGTCAACTACACTTCATAAGAAAAGAACTAAGTAAACATTAAAAAAAGAGCCCCAGGCTGGACCTTCAGTCCCTGGGACACAGAGGCCACAGTGGAATGAGCAGGGGTGCATGTGTCTGAGGCGAACTGCACAGGTCCGCAGGGGCAGGTGCAGAGAGGACTCGCTCTCTCCAATCCCTCTGGCTAGTGGCCAGCGGGGCAGGTGACAGCCCAAACGCAGCCCAAAGAACAAGAAAAGCTGTGAGCTCCCCCCGTGGTCTGGCCCCTACTGCTGTCAGCCCCCGTGGGGCCTCTGCGTGCACTGGGAACTCGTGGGGCCTGGGGACTCCTCTTGGGACCTGCTGGGAAGGGTAGGCCAGCCAGGCAGTGGCAGCGCCAGGGGCTCCAAGGAACACACCACCGTGGAGGGTCAGCCCCTGGCAGCCCTTCCTGCCATGTCCAGGCTGCCCCAGCCAGCAAGCCGGTGGACCCTGCTGCCCCCTTCCCACAGCACAGTGACACCAGCCCCTGGGACACAGCCAGCACTGGGTCAATGTCAGGTGCAAGAAAAGGAGGGAATGAGCAGATGAGAGCTGCCCGTTCTCAGCCACGCGCCATGTCCTTCACCAGGCTGGGACCAGAACAGCACATTCGGGAAACAGAGGCAGGTGGCAGAGTCACACCGCGGGCCTCCAGAGGCTTGCTGTCCGTTCAGAGACGGGCCAACATGGCCAGTTGCTGTCACCTCCCCCGTTTCTCCTTCCAACAGCAAGCTGTGGGTTTCTGGCACCACGCGTAGCATGACGCGGATGGAAACAACTCTCCAGAATTTGGACAATTTTTTTTTAATGATTTTTTATTATATTATGTTAGTCACCATACAGTACATTCCCGGTTTCCGATGTAAGGCTCGATGATTCATTAGTTGCGTATAACACCCAGTGCACCATGCAATACGTGCCCTCCTTACTACCCATCACCAGTCTATCCCATTCCCCCACCCCCCTCCCCTCTGAAGCCCTCAGTTTGTTTCTCAGAGTCCATAGTCTCTCATGCTTCATTCCCCCTTCTGATTACCCCCCTTTCTTTATCCCTTTCTTCCCCTACCAATCTTCCTAGTTCTTATGTTCCACAGATGAGAGAAATCATATGATAGTTCTTTCTCTGCTTGACTTATTTCACTTAGCATTATCTCCTCCAGTGCCGTCCATGTTGTAGCAAATGTTGAGAACTCGTTCTTTCTGATAGCTGAGTAATATTCCATTGTATATATGGACCACAACTTCTTAATCTAGTCATCTGTTGAAGGGCATCTCGGCTCCTTCCACGATTTAGCTATTGTGGACATTGCTGCTATGAACATTGGGGTGCATATGGCCCTTCTCTTTACTACGTCTGTATCTTTGGGGTAAACACCCAGTAGTGCAAGGGCCGGATCATAGGGTAGCTCAATTTTTAACTTTTTAAGGGACCTCCACACTGTTTTCCAGAGTGGCTGTACCAACTTGCATTCCCACCAACAATGTAAGAGGGTTCCCCTTTCTCCACAATCTCTCCAACAATTGTTGTTTCTTGCCTTGTCTATTTTTGCCATTCTAACTGGCGTAAGGTGGTATCTCTGTGTGGTTTTGATTTGAATTTCCTTGATGGCTAATGATTTTGAATATTTTTTCATGTGTCTGTTAGCCATTTGTATGTCTTCATTGGAAAAGTGTCTGTTCATATCTTACAGAATAGAGAGCCCAGAAATGGACCCTCGGCTCTTTGGGCAACTAATATTTGATAAAGCAGGAAAAAACATCCGGTGGGAAAAAGACAGTCTCTTCAATAAATGGTGCTGGGAAAATTGGACAGCTACATGCAAAAGAATGAAACTTGACCACTCTCTCACACCATACACAAAAATAAACTCCAAATGGATGAAAGACCTCGATGTGAGACAGGAATCCATCAAAATTCTAGAGGAGAACATAGGCAACAACCTGTACGACATCGGCCAAAGCAACCTTTTTCATGACACATCCCCAAAGGCAAGAGAAACAAAAGATAAAATGAATTTGTGGGACTTCATCAAGATTAAAAGTTTCTGCACAGCCAAGGAAACAGTCAGAAAAACTAAGAGGCAGCCCACAGAATGGGAGAATATATTGCAAATGACACTACAGATAAAGGACTGGTATCCAAAATCTACAAAGAACTTCTCAAACTCAATACACGAGAAACAAATAAATCAAAAAATGGGCAGAAGATATGAACAGACACTTTTCCAATGAAGACATACAAATGGCTAATGGACAATTTGTTTTTTATTTATGTATTTATTTATTTTTCAAATGCACTCAGTCCCAAAGAAAGATTTTTGTGAACGTGACCTTGGGCTGGCGGGATAGAAAGCCGGTAAGCGGGACAGGCCACTCTCGTCCCCACAGGGATCTGCTGGGTGCCCAGCACTTTTCCAAGAACAAAACCCTCGTTTAAATATTAGACAAGAGATCACACATCCTGGTGAGTGTGCATCAACACTGGACCATTCTGGGCGGAAGACAAAGGAAATAATTCTCGCCATTTTTACAGTGCGGGCTGCAAGAAAACCCCACCACTTGCTCTGTCCAAAGAGAACATTCTTTTGTGCTCCGAGCAGAGGACAGTGTTGGCTCCTCTCGTCAGGGAGTCTGCGCAGATTCCTAGCGGGCACTTACTGGCAACTTTCACTAACAGGACAACTTGAAATGTGGCTGTTTTCCAAGAAAATAACAGTGGGCTAGATTCTCAAGTCTGTCAGAGAAGCGTCAAGGGACCTCACCTGAAAGTTAATGGAGTACATTGCAAAGAGAACCTTCCAGAAAAAAAGAAGTGGTGGGCCTGGAAAACTTACTGAAACCCTGGGGAAACGTGCAAGCACGTCCCTCTCTCTCAGTGAGGAATCAGCTTCTAGAATGTTCCCATGTGGGCGTGGAACTGTGTCCTCGGTTTGTGATGCGTGCGGGGCAGCCTGCAGGCGCGGGGACGGCACAGAGGCTCCAGGCAGCAAGCGCCCGGCCCAAAGGCACCCAGCTAACCCTGAAAGCTCTTATCTTAGCAGAGATGAAAGCAGCAGCCTTGGGTCTTGTCCTTGGAAGAGCTCGCTTTGAGGAGCGAGAGACTCCTGACCCCAGAGGGCATCAGGAAGGGCAGAGGGGGCTGTGCTAGTCGGGCCTGCAGCCCACCCCCTTCCCAGCTGCATGTCAGGGGAGGTAGGGGCTAGACTGGAGGGAAACACTTCGTTTGGACTGAGGCTCCTCCCCAGGCTAAATAGCTAAAGAACAACAAGGGAGGAAAATGACACCTGGACGGTCCCCAGAAGACCCCCAGCGCATGCTGTCACCAGGGAGCGTCCTTAGTGCCCCCTTCCCCCTGCCGCGTGTTCAGCGACGGTGCAGAGCAGCGCCGGGACAGTCCCGGGTCCACAACTGGAGTAAACAGCCAGCAGTGTCCAGCCAAGGGCCTCCTCTGTCTTCAGCACAGGACACGGACATGCGGATGTCCTCAAAGCACACGGGTCTGACGCCAGGCTGAACACAGCAGAAACGAGAGGCTCAGACAAATGGAAGGCAGGCAGTCAGCCCCGAAGTCAATGCAGAGCAAACAAGAGAGCTCACCATTGGCCAAAGGCTCTGACAGCTCCAGCCCAGTGACCCAACCCCAGCTTGGCACCAAACACCCGAAGCTGGGCCCGGGACCCCACTGAACGCTCTGGGCTGCAGAGCTGAGCTCAGTCCCACAGGTCCGGAACATAGGACGTGTTCCTCCCCCGAGGAGGCTCGGAGGAAGCTCTGACCAAGTCGCCCCCGTGGTGGCCGGGCACTCTCTCACACCTGGAGTGGAGGAGGCCGCGGGTGCTCAGGCGGGGTGAGGACAGCAGCCCGCAGCAGTGTGGGGACAGCGTTCGGGGCCAGCACCTTCAGCAACAGCTGAAATGCTGTGAAAGCGAACTGTACCTTTCCAGGTGACCTGTACCCTGGGCCTTCCTATGTACATGGGGTGGGGAGGGGTAAGGACAAGAGAAATTGACTCTGTCACTTCCCCAAACTCATCCCAACGTCTCCTCCGGTTAACAACACAGCCTGGCAGGTGGGCCACCGGGAGGGTCTCTGAGGGGCACACAGGGAGCCACCGGGGCTGCTCCAGAAAACGGGGCTTGGATGCTACCGACGCTTGTCCACGCGGTCCCAAACAGGCACAGCCTCCAAAGGATGAGGCCAGGCATCAGACCTCCCTTGGGGCACTGGTCCCCGACCTGCCTGCCCAGAAGCGGGCCAGGACCCTGTGTGCCGAGGCCCTCCTTCCCCACAGATCCTCCCCATTCCCCAACCCAGAGACTTTACTATCCATTATGCTGAGAAGTGCCCTCTGCCAGGGGCCCGTGTGCCTCGGGTTACCTCTCCACCTGCCAGCAGGGCAGTCCGGGACGCAGGCCCAGGATGCAGACCCGCTGCACACCTGCTTGGCCCGCAGCTCTCCTCCACCACGCTGAGGGTCCTCCCCCTGATGCAGAGGGCCAGGATTCCTCCCAGGTGCACAGTCCCCAGCCACCTTGCCCACCCTCCCTCCTGTGCAGCTGCACTTGCTGGGGGACAATCTGGGGCAGCTCTCCGTGCACCTTAGAGCTCCCACGGTCCCCCAGGAGGTGCCAGCACCGACCGCAGACCTCCCCTCCCACTGGTTAAACAGCATGGAGAGCGAAGACTTTGACACCTGTCCTAGTTTAACAAGCGGATGCCCCATCCTGTGCCATCTTATTCCCTCTGCCCTCCTCAACCCCGTCCCTGCCCCAGAGACACACCAGGAGGTTACTGCCTGGGCCTCTGCCCACAGTGCCTCCACCAGAGGGCTCCTTCCCCAGAACCCCCAGGACTTCCTCCCTGCCCGGCCTCAGTCCGATTCTGAGATCCAAATTCAAGCTCCTTGGAAAGAAGGCACGGAGGCCCAGCCTTTAGAGAGCCCCGTGCCGGGGCCTGAAGCCAGCCTGGCCTCAGAAGCTTCCATAATCCAAGTCGCCTATAGCCTGTAAGAATGTCTCCCTCTCTGCATCCTCCAAAACTGACCAATGATTCAAATGCCCGCGTTGGAAAAGATGCCAGTAAATCTGGTCCAGCTGCGAAGCGGGCTGGGGCGAGGGCCTGCTCGTTGGCATTCCCGACGTGAGGCTGTGAACACATTCCTGGAGGATAAAAATTAACCAGCGACCACCACCAGGCTCGGGCCCCTTGGTCTCAGGGAGGCCACCGGCCCCCCGTAGGTCCTGCGCACCAGTCAGGAGGACTGCCTCCCCCCCGCCACCCCTTCCTCAGCACAGGATGCTCACTGCCACTGCCGGGCCAACGCGGGGCCCAGGTCCGTGTTTCCTCCGAACAGCCGCCGAGGGAACTCTGGGTAACTGCACTCATAGATCCTGGGCTCCGGCACGCAGTCCCCACACTGAACTATTTATCCAAATTAAAACCATTCTCCAGAAACAAAATCAGACCCTTTTAATTGAAAATAAAACCAAGCAACCCTGAAGGCTCTTTTTTTTTTAAATGAAAGACATTCTTCCTGCTTTCTCATTCCATTAATCACAGCATTTACACGATCTGTCAAAATAGCTTAGTAAGAAGCCTCCCTCTTCCTTTGCCTGCAGGCCTGGTTTTTAGCCCGTGGGTGCCGGCGTTCAGGGACACCGGGTGGACACAGCGAGGCTCCAGTAAGCACATGCTCTCTCCACTGCAATTTACGGGGGGGCTTCCAAAAGTCTGTGTCCCCTCCTAGATGTACACCCAAAAGGAGTGAAAACACGGCTCAAAACAGACACTCGTGCATCCTTGTTCCCTGCAGTGTTACTCCCAACAGCCAGACCATCAGGCAGCCCGAGTGCCCAACAACGGACACCCGAACCGCGGGCCGTCCATGCGACGGAGTATTATTCAAGCCTTAAAGCGGGAGGGCGTTCTGACACCTGCCACAGGGTGGATGAACCTGCAGGATGTGAGTGGAATAAGGCAAGAAGGCACAAAAAAGACAAAGTCTGTGTGACCCTACTTCTACGAGGTCCCTGGAGGACCCACACTCGTGGAGCCAGAGAGTTGGGGCGGGGGGGAAGGGCTGGGGGCACGGACTGGGGGCGGGGGAGGGGAGTAAGTGTTTCATGGGCATAGAGTTTTCCTTTCACGAGACGAAGAGGGATCCAGGGATGGACGGTGGCATTGCCAGCACGACACAGATGTGCTTAGTACCACGGACCTGTACACTTGAAAATAGCTACAATGGGAAATGTTATATTCTATGCATTGTACCACAATAAAAAAAAAAAAAAAAAAAAAAGTTTGTGTTCTTTGACCTCTCGGCCAGGCTTGGAAGTCCTTCCAGGAATATGAGCAGCCAGAGTCTTGGCTCAAGAACCTCCAGGCAAGGGGGCACGCAGGTGGCGCACGGCCATCGGGCAGACGGTCATCGTGAACGTTACTGCGCGTCCACGTCGTGGGGAGCCGTGCTGCCATCAACACCCGTGCGCGCACAGAAGCAGTTACAGGTGGGGACATGCGGTCACTGCCGTGTTGGGGCTGAAGTGCAGGGCACAGAGTGACACGCGGGATCGCGGCGCAGTCAACCCAAAAAGCATGGCCGGAACGTGGCATCAAGTGCACGAAGAAAACACGGCCTCTGGGGCGGTGCTGTCGTCGGAAAGACATTTCTCCAAGTCTACAGCCAGCAGAGAGCACAAGAAAATTGTTTTGTAGGAAAAGAGTCAAAAATTGGCTTAAGAAACTCAGAGCTCCATTATCTGGGAAGCTTCTCCTACCCCGAGCAGAAGCGTAGATGACAAGTGCCCCTCCCCTCATGGGCCTGGGACAGGAGAAAATGCCACCTAACCGGGCCAAGGGCCCCTCCGGCCTCACTCAGCGCCCCCCCCGCCCCCCCCCGCCCAGCGGGGGGGGGGGGAAGCACAGATCGGCCCGTTCCCCACACCCCCGCCCACCAGGCACTTCAGATCTTTTAGTGATGAACTGGAAACACACCTGTCCCGGATCACCAGGACAAAGGTGCCCCATCACCTCCTCCGGTTATCACAGGGCTGGCCCCTGTCGGGGATCAGATAGCGCCTCCAAGAATGAGGAAGCGGTGTTCCAGCCGGAGACCCCGGGGCTATGGACATTCAGCGGGACCAAGTCAGCAGTGGCCAGGGAGGGACAGCCAGCGCCACGAGTCACACAGAACAGCCCTGTAGGGCCTGCCGGTATGAGTCCCGCGAGGGGCAGCGAGGCCTCAGGCTGCAGGTGGGGAACCCCAAGGACACTCACGGCGACAAAGGGCAGCTTTACCCCAAGTCTGTGGCCGCCAGAGCCCACTCTTTCCTCCCAGCGGGCTGCCTGAACCGCGCCTTTGATCTGCGTCCAAAATCACCAGTGGGGAGGGAGTGAGCCTCAGGAAACCCCTGAGAGGTGATGAATTAGGAGGGAGGAAGGCCAGGACCGAGTCAATGGAGCCCTTTTGTTCCTGGAGCCAGCGCTGCTGTTCCAGCTCGGCCCCAGCTCCGGGAGGAATGCGCACAGAACGAAGACGCCCAGCTAATAGCTGGCCAGGCCCCAGGGCGCCTTGCTGGCAGGCCAGATGTGGGCCTGCCCCCCCACCCCGCCCCGCTCCCAATGAGTGACATGCGGCACCCTGCAGCTGTGGGCCGCAGCAGGAGCAAGGTCCTGACTCTGGCAAGACCTACTCTGCAAAGAGCAAAGCAGTCACAGGCCAACACAGGCCTCGCCGCGCCCCCAGAGCACTTGCCTGCTCCCACGGCTGTCAGAGCTCCTGGGTCTTCCAAACCTCAGGCAGTGGTTTCATGGCTGCTGGCCAGTTGCAGAAAGTCTGCACTGAAATGCCACCCGGGCACACCCAGCCACTGCCTCTGGGCGCAGTGAGTGCCGTTGAGACCCTCAGCGGCCTGGACAGTGCCTGTGGGCGCGGCGTGGATGGTGCCCGCGGGCGCGGCCCGGCCGGAGAAGCTGGAACAGGGTCCCACAGACGTCTCCTAATGTTGAACAAAGCCGGGGCTGCAACGGGTACAGGGAGCGTTATCATCTCTTCGGAGCAGAGGAAGAGGAAGGCGGGAGCCCCCACGTGCCACAATTAGAGCTCAGGGAGGAAGGAAGACAGAAGCAGAGAGAGACACAGGCTCCCTGTCCGAGGAAGCAGCTGCGGAGGGAACCCTGCCAGCTGGGGACACCTCGCCGGCCCCTCACAGGGAACCGTGGGGACCCGTGGTCTCAGGAAGAAGTGCCAGTATTGCAGACGGGCCTGGGTTCCAATCCAGGGCTCCTCCCAGCACCATGCCACCCCATCCACTCACAGGCTCCGGCCCCTGGAGGCCAAGGCTGGACAGGCTCTGTCCCCAGACCCACCAGCCCCATGACACGGGCAAGCTAGTTAAGTGCGCCGAGTCTCAGGGCCCAATTCTGGAAAACACAGACAAAAACCACGCCTTGAGAGGTTGGGAGCAGATCAGATATTGTCCAGCAAGTGCCCTGCATCGGTGAGCACAGCTGTGCATTCAGAAAAAGGCGTCATTCTTGCAAGGTCACTAGGCTGGGCCCAGGGGGAAGCTGGGGGGGGGGGGGGGGACGCTCCCAGGCTTCCTGCCCAGCCCAGGAATGCCTTGGAAAGGCTTCTCTCCCGGAGCTGGTGGAGGAGGAGGAGGAGCACCTCCCTTCCCTGACGAGAGAATGCTCCACTGAAGGGAATTTTCCTGATGACTGACCAAGACTCCTTGAACATAAATTTGTCATTAATTTAGCCCACTCGGGACAAAATATATTAATACCAGATCACCACCTTTTTTTTTAATTAATGTAACTCTTTAAAAATGTGTAGGGGTCATCACCAATGACCCTCATGCCCTGAGTGACACAGGGGGACACTTCTAAGGTTGGCCCCAGGTGATGGTCATCCCCGCCTTCACTGGCATCCTCCTCCTAATTCAGCAGAGGCAGCCCCCCCCCAGGGGGGGGTTGTGAAGGGGGGTTTCCGGAACACTCCGCAGGGCTGCACCAGCACCAGGCACACAGCCAAGACCTAGATGTCCCCGAGGGCATGAGGAGAGGGACAGCTCGACGTGCCTGCAGGAGGGCCCACCTCTGTGGATGTGGTGGACCCCCAGCGGACCCACTGAGAGATGTAGTTGTTCACCAAACCCTGTCCCCATAAGCAGGGTCCTGCAGGAAGTTTCCAGAAACCTGGAGATTCTCATTTCCTGCTTTTATAAGGAACAGGCATCAAGAAGTTGTAACTTCCCAGCCTGAACAGTTGTGGGGTGCGGTGACCCAGCCCTTAGTTCTAAGGACTCAACACAGTAGAACAGATTCGTAACATTTCCCGACCCTAAGAGAAGCCAAGTCCCTTTCAGTTGCACTTTGATGGAAGCGACCTCGAATGCGCGGGTGTTTTCAAAGCGGGGGGGGGGGGGGGGGGGGGGCAGCGTGGCAACAATGCCTTTGTGCAGTGGGATGGCTTTCCATACCAGGTCCCTGAGCACGCACCGCCCCCCTGCTGGGCCAGGAGGGTTTCAAAAGGACCTCTACCACAGCTGCTGAACACTGCAGAGGCCCCAGACCATTCTGAAGACCGTGATGGCTGCCCACACTCGTGCTCACTGCCGGGAACCAACAGCAGCTCTGGCTTCACCAGACACCTACTGAGCTAACCCACTAACCAGGACTGCTTTTTGCAGATCCAGAGCTGAGCACAGCGGTCTCTAGGTGCACCGGCTGGCTCTAGGGTAGTCCAGGCTCCGCACAGCTTCCAGACCCCACCCCACCCCACCCCTGCTCCCGCTGCCCAGAGAGGACCCTGGGGCCCAGCCACAAAACAAGGCCTCTCCCTGAGCCTCTCCCGTGGCTGGGAGCCACCCTAAGGAAGCCTCCCACTGAGAGAGCCGTGGACCCACTGGGTGGCAGGCGCAGGACGGTAACGCTGCTGGGGGAAGCTGGTGGCTTCTCCAGCAGGAATGCCCTGCACCGCCCCCCACCCCCCCACAGGAGCTCACAGGGGTAGAGAGGGTGTTGGGAGGGAACAAAAGGCTTTCCCCCAGCATGGTGGTGGTTTATGCCAGGCCGATCCTAGAGAAGGATCAGGAGACCCAGGGCACTAGCCACAGGTTTGATCCAGATCCCTATTTGTCAATTTACTCATCTGTAAAATGGGCCAGCCAGCCGGTCAGAAACCTTCCCTTCTGGGGCTCTCTCCCCCAACTTTTCTTGCCTTTTGCCTTCTTCAGGCCTTTTTTTTGTACACACCACCCCCACCCCACACACCCCCCACTCCCCCCCCCCATCAGCAACATCCCCTGCTGGAACATATTTGACCCTCTGACCTTAGCTCCCAGGGTCGCATTTGCAAGTTGCTCCATTTGAAGCCATTAGGTGCCAAAGCTACACTTTGTAAACGTAGTCAATTTGCATCCAGAAGCACACAGTTCCCAGGGGCTACTATTTCTGCCTTCTCAGGGCTTTGCAGAGGTTCATCTGCTGCTACTGCGAGCTTTGGCACCTCAGCTGAGGGACCTGCGGTGGGAATGTGCCTCCACTCGGTCAGGAGTGCAGGACTCCGGGCTGCGCCACCCCGATTCATCCACTTTGACAAGATACCTAGCCTCTTCTTTGCCTCCGCTTGCACACCCGTAAAATGGGGCAGTAATCGCAGCTCCCTCTGAGGGTTGCCATTTGGATGAAAGGCAGAATGAACGCATGCAAAGCATTGAGCACAAACACTCGAGAAGAACTTGCTCTTACCGCGCTATACTTTGTTTCTGAGGTCACCATTCCTTTGCAAGATTGCAAAGTAAAATGCTATTACTTTGTCTCTGAGGTCAGGAGTCTGGCCTCCTGCCGGTTCCCAGTCAGCTCCCTGTGCACAAAGGTCCCCTCATCCTCTGCAGCCCGGCCCTGCTCCCTCCACCCTCCAGCTGCAGAGCCCCTCCAGGCCCCTCCACAGAAACGCCTTTCTTAATACTTGTTGATTGATTTGCAAATATAACCTCCCTGGCCCTAAAGAGGGGAGAATCACAGGACAGCAAATCTCTTTCAAAGGGCCAAGAACTACAGCACTTCAAAGACAGCACTGGGCACACAGCAAATACCCCAGAATGTCAAAACGGCAGGTTCTGAAGGCTGCTTCATTAGGCAATGAGATAATAATGCAATATTAATATGAATGCAATAAATGCAATGAAAACTTGCACGTTCCTGTTCTTCCTATATTTTTAGAGTCTTGGAGGCTCACTCATTCATGTCACAGGAAGTGAACCACCCCCCCGAAAGTCCAAGTGTGTGAAGGACTGGGACCCCCTCAGGGTGGGGGCTTCTCAGTAAGTGGGCGGTGACCACCCTCAACAGTGCTCCCTGCTGGCCCCAAATCCCAGGGCGCTGCTATTAACCACGGTGGTGAGTGGGGGTCACCCTCTGGCGCTAAGAATCAATCGAGTGCAGCTCTGGAGTCCCTTCCCGCCACACACTAATCATATCACTGCAAGCAAAGCCCCCAGCGCCCTTGTCAGGCAGCGGTGCCCACCCGCACGCAGACCCCCGCCCGCGCCCAGCGCGCCCGGACCCTCCCCCCGGCGGCTTGTCAGCGACCGCGCCGGCGGGCCAGGGGGCACGTGCCACAGGTGGCGCGGGCCCCGGGCGCCCCCCTCGCGGTTCCTGCTCCTTCGGAAGGAGGGAGCGCCCAGGGACCCCCCCACACGCGGGCCTCCCGCCCAGCACGGGGACGGGGACGGAGCCTGCTCGCCCAAGAGCGGGAGAGGGCCCCGAGCTCAGCTCTCCGCCCTGCAGTCTCGGGACGCGTCCCAGAGAGCGAAGTCCGCCGGGCGCCGCCGCGCAGTGCCACTCCGGCCGCGTCCCCGGACCCGGATCCGGACCCCGGATCCGCGCCGCGGGTCTCGCGCCCGGTCCCCGGATCCCGGACCGGATCTCTCCCGCGCGCGCCCCGAGCACCTCCCCGCGCCCGCCGCGCAGTCGCGGGCGCCGGCCAGAAACAAAGCGGGCGGCGGCGACGCGGCTCCGTACCTGGGCGAGCGGCGGGTCCCGCGGGGAGATGGCCGCAGCAAGCCGGGCGCCGAGAAGCGCAGCAGCGCGCGGGCGGGCCGTCCTCCTGGCTCGCCGCCGCGCCCGCCGCAGGGCCCCCTCGAGGCGGCGCGGGCAATCGCCACCGCCGCGCCCGGCCGCGGGTCACCTGGCCTCAGCGCCCGGCCCTGCGGGCGCCAAGCGGGCCCGCCCCCACGCACCCCCGTGCGCCCTCGGGCCTCCCCACCCGCTCCGGCAGGACCGCCAAATGGTGGACCCACTCGGAGGCCCCTGCTCCGAGCGTTCACGCGCCGCAGGTGGGGGCGAAGGTTGGAGTCCTGATCCCTGCAAAACTGGTTGTTCATTCATTCATTCACTCATTCATTCGTTCATTCATTCATTCCGTGCTATAACTACTGTGCCCTCGGGAACCCAGACCTCGCTGCCCGCCTGTAGCTTACACTCCAGCCGGGTCCTGCAAACATAAAGCAGCACAGCCATGAAGGACAAAGCCAAGATGCTTTAGAAGTCCCTGGAAGGTCCGGCCAATGGAGGGAGGGCTTGCGGAAGACTTTAAAAGTCACATGATTTCCTAAAATAAGCCAGGAGCATTCAGGAGAGCGGGTCCCAGGCCAGAAGGATCCTCAGGAGAGGAGAGGCAGAGAAATTCCAGCATCCCCAGAGACCCAAACCTCCCCTCAGTCAGTCAGCCTCTGTTTTCCCTTTAATGAAATCCAGGAAATGGGCAGCACCCTCCAAAGACCCCTTGGAAAACACACCCCCTTCTGCAGAATGAGAAGTGCTGTTCCTCATATGCAAAAGAATGGCCTCAACACACCTTACCCTGAGGACCATGAGCCTGTGGGAAGCCCTTCACACGAGGAAAGCACATGCAAGAACACACCACCCTACATCCTGCAGAAGAGGGACGGGGGTTGTATCCATCACCAGGACCAAATTCTCTTAGAATCCCACCTGGAGAGGGCTGCACACATCTTAGGTGCGGTTCCATGACACCCCAACCTACCTGGCCCTCAGGGTCCAGCCCTGCCCATCCTGCCTTGCGGGGACCCCCTCGGATCATCACTGAGAGCAGAGATTGAACCCCACTCCAATTCCACTCCTACCCTGCAATGCCTCTTGGAAAGACCAGCAGCCGCTGCCTTGCTCTAGGGGGTAGCACGATTTCTCAAGAGGTCAAAAGTCATGACTTCCATCCTTAGATGGAGCTGGGCATTCATTCCCCGAGGCAAATGCTTCTGGAACACTGGGGAATAGAACAGACCTTTTCCTGCCCTCTAGGAGACCCCAGCCCAACAGCCCAGAGGACAAGGCAGGGGGTACCAGGAAAGGAGCCTCTGTGGAAGAGGGAAGGAGGGAGGAGGTCACAGCCAGCCGATCCCTACATGGGGCTGAGACTGGTGTTATTACGATCCTCTTTTTATCCATAGGGAAAAAAGCTGAAATCCTAAGTAACTTGCCTAAGGTCACCCAGCTGTTCACAACACAACATGATAAAAGATCCAGAACCATCAGGCCAACAAGCTCCTCTTAACTGTCCTCCACGCTGCCCGGTTCCACGCATCCATCCCGTACAGTTGCGCCAACTCGTCTCTTTGCTGGAACATCCCAGCGCCTACGACGTCTCTCCATCTTGGGCCCAGGCTCTGTCACAATGTCCAGGTCTCCGCTGGCTGAACGACTCAGTGAACTTGAACTTCAGAAGGTAGCCGGATGTTCACTTGCAGGGGCAAGGCCAATAGGCTCGTCCAAGATTGCGCGGCTGGGAAGCTAGGGGTCCTCACCCTGCCAGGCAGCCCCTCGTAAAATCTCTGTCCTCAAATTGCTCTCCCTCAAACCCAAACAGTCCCGCCCACCCTGCTGCCCCTTGCCAGCGGGCCCGCCCCAACCACCCCCTTGTTTCTGGGACTAGGGACACTTGGAATTCCAGCCTTCTCACAGAGCCCCAAGAAGGGAGGAGGCACGCTGGACCTGGTGTGCTCTTGCATTCTCCCTTAGCCCGTGCAGCTGGCTCCCTGATTCACCGAAGTACAAATGCCCACACCTGCCCAGAGACTGGCGCGGTGGGGGGGAGGGGGGAGGGAGTGGCTTCCCAGGTCCAGGAATTCCCACTTCCCAGCCCACAACTTCGAGTTCCCAAGAACTTGAACAACAGGGCATGCTGCAATTATCTGAAAAAGGGACACACATTTTTTCCATCCTCACCCATCCAAAAATATCTCAAATCTGAAAACAAAAGTCTCAGACCAGTTTAGCTGAGGCCAGGCAGCCTTACGCCAAGAGCAGCCGCTCCCTTCCCAGTACCACAGACGGGGCAGGCGCGGCTCTGGGCGGGGGCTCGGCCGCATCTCTAGTGCCCAGAGCCCCTGTTGTTCCTTCCCATTGGGTGCCCAGAGCCCCTGTTGTTCCTTCCCATTGGGTGCCCAGAGCCCCTGTTGTTCCTTCCCATTGGAGTTCTGAAAGAACTTCCTGGAAGCTTGTCATTGCCATGAAGATGGTCTTGACCAGAGCCAAAGTCTGACAATTTAGTATCCCCGGGTCAAAGGCAGCATGTGGGCAATGATGTGGATAATTTTCTGAATTCCTAGCCCTGAAAAGTAACATTTTCCAGAGAGCCACTGGAAGGGACAGCAGGAAGCAGGACACGGCTGCCTCACCTAGCTCATGGCACCATGAGGCCAGAGTGGGACCACAAGCCGGTGTGATGCATTTAGGTACCATGCTCCCCTAGAGCTCGCTGGGACAGGGCCCCCTCCCCTCCCTATGCTTCTCTCCCCAAACACACAAGTCCACAGCCACATCCTGGCACTTCACCTTTTCTGTTCTGCAGAGCCTTTCCCGAGCCTCAGTACCCTCTCTGACAAAATGCATGCACACACCATCTTCTGCAGCCATAGCCCTGGGAGCCCCTGACCTGTGCCACTGCTGGAGCCATGGACGTGGGCTCTGAGATAGACCTGAGTAGGATCCTACCCTGGGAGGAAAGAGGGAGGCAGGTCAAGCGGGTGCTGGTGCTGTGGGAGCTGTCCTGGAGCACATGGGTCTGTCTCGGCGTGGGCTGCCCGGGAAAGGCCACCCTTTGCCCCTGAGGCCATCACCAAAGGAGACTGATGGCCCAGGGCCACCTCCCAACAGCCCGGTGGCAAGCGTTCATTGAAGGGATCTGGACTATCCTTGCGAGCACCTCGAGGTCCCACTGGGCTGCCTTGTCCCAGAGCTGGCACCAACTCTAGAATGACTCACCGGCTCTCAGTTGTCCTGCCATCTTTAGAACAGGAGGGAAGCTGCCCCTGCCTCACCAGCAGCCTGCCCAGCGAAGCCAGCTGGCCCCATCCTGCAGGCGGCCGGGGCTGCTCTCCCTCCTATGGTCCCCCCTGGGTGGCACTTAGAGCAGGAGCCCAGGAGACCCAAGGCAAACAGCACAAGGACAAACATGACCACGGCAGAGTGGAAAGAAAGCTGCCACAGGGCGGACCAGCTCAGGACTTCTGGGGTCACTGAAGCCCTGACAGCCAGGTGTTCTGTTCCTTGCACCCAAGCGCGTTCCTGATGGGATCAGGACACAGGGATCCACCTGCTGGGGTTTCCAGAGAGGTCCGAGCCAAAGGGTGATAACTGGCTGCCTGAGGGAGGAGCTTCTTGCCCCCTCTGGAGCGGGTGGGCATGGCCTCCCCCCCCATCCCACCTCCCCTTGCCTGGAGCACCAGCACCTGTTCCTTCTGCCGGCAGGTGCAGAGCCCACCTGTCCTGAGCTCACCCCACGTCCAGGCAGCTGCCCCGAAGTAGGACCGCAGCAGTCCTTGGTGCTCCCGCCTGCCTTCTCCCTGGATATGTTTTTGCCTCCCCAGTGCTGAGCTGGGTGCATGGACCTCAGCAAGTCTTCCAAGAGGGTGTGTGTTGAATAAATGAGTGATCCTGGAAGAATGAACAAATCTGAGGGGTCCGGAATGTCCAGGAACGCTAAGTGACATTTAGTCCAGTGCCCTGAGGGGTGAAACATGCTCTCCATACCTTGCAGAATGTATGGACTCCGGCTTCAGTGTTCAGAAGAGGGTCCCAAAGTAGAAGAGGGCAAAGCTGCCTCAGGGAGTCTCAGCGCCGGCTCCCAGTCCAGAGAACTGAGGTCCAGGGGCCCAGTGACTGCCCGCGGTCACACACAAGCCGGCAGCCTTCCTGTGGAACGAACTTGATCCTTTATTTAAAACGCCAACAGAGGGGCGCCTGGGTGACTCCAGCCCGTTCAGTGTCGACTCTTGATTTTGGCTCAGGTCATGATCTCAGGGTCTTGAGATGGAGCCCCGTGTCGGACTTAGTGCTGGGCGTGGAGGCTGCTTGAGATTCTCTCTCTCCCTCTTCCTCTGCCCCTCCCCTTGCCTCTCTCATCCTCTCTTAAAAAAAAAAAGTTAAAAATAAAATAAAATAAAATAAAATGCCACCGTAGAATGTAGAAGACCTGGAAGGAGTGACCCCAGTGACAATGAGCAAACCCAGCCCCTGGGCCCCATGCTAATCCTGCTCCTCAGTGGGAGGAGCCCAGGCTCTGGGAGAGGCGGCTGGTTCTGGGTCCAGGCAGGAAACCCAGGAGCTGAGCCGGGAGCACCGCAGTGCCGGAGAGCAAGGCCCGGCTCAGAGCACAAAAGGCTTGAGGCAGTGGAAAGGACATGGCCCCCAACTCGAAAGAGCTCTCAGTGGCCAAAGCTGGAGCAATTTGAGCAACAAAATAAACACAGTTTGGGGTTATAATTCAAAGTATAAATATAAATACTCATGAGGGCATACCGACACAACAACTGGTTGAATGACTGTGTAAGAATAGGCAAAGCCCCTCACAGATTTCCAAACCGTCTGTGTGGCTAGCTCCCCACCAAGGAGACGGGGTGACGGGGCTTCCTCCCCACCCCCGAGCTGAGCTCCTTCTGCAGAGAGCACAGAGCTCAGGAGTCCGGGATCTCAGCCAGGAGATCAGGGTCCACAGTGACACGTGAGTGGTGCTGAGAGCAGGTGCCCTCCATGTGAGGTGGTGGGAATGGCACTCAGCCTCTCTGTTTCCCACCGGGCTTTCCCTGAACCCCAGCCTACGTGGGAAGACACGCCAGACAATCCCAGCTGAGGGGCTGGCGGTCTGCAAAACACCTGACCTGCACTTGTCAAAACTGCCGGGGTCATCAAAAGCCAAGTCTGAGAACTGTGGTGGCCAGGAGGACCCCGAGGAGGAGACACAAGGGCTAAATGTCTCCTGGTGTCCTGGGCGGGGTCCTGGGACAGAGAAAGGACAGTGGGCTCCCAGGAGTGAACTCCAAATATGCTATGGGCTTTAGTTAAGCATCATGTCCCAGCCCTGGTGCCTTAGCTGTGACAACGTGACCATGTAAGGCAGGGTAACAATGGGAGAACGGGGGGGCGGGGTGGTGTCTATCCAGGAACGCTGCACTGTCCTTGCCACGTTTCTATAAATCTAAAGGGATTCTCAAATAAAAAGTTTATTTTTAAAAATGCCATTGGAGCTAGAAGGAGAAAACGCTTCCCTCATAGAGGCGAGCACAGCGATGCGTCCCTGACCACAGATGACCAAGTGCGAGATGTCACCTTGGACCGCCCCTCTGCGCCCCAGAGCGAGCCGAGCGCCCCCAAACTTCTGTGAACCTTTGGCCCCAAAAAACATGGTTCCCTTGTTCGGGGAACTTGTCCAGACCTGAACTTGTGGACATGTGAAGTTCTTTCCCTCTGTTTCCCCTTCGCATCTGCGTCCTTCTTAAACTTCTTTTTTTAGTGAAATACAGATTTATTCCGAGAGAGATGAAATTTCCTGGATAAAGCATGTGTCTGATTTTGTGTCTCTGACAAATGTGTCACGGTGTCTCTCTAGCTGAGCAGGAATAGTAGGCACCACCTGGGGCATACGGTGCCAAGAAGGACATGAACAACTGTTGCTAAAACATACGTGTCTCTACAGAAGAGAATGTGAATATTTAATGAAAATTTAGAGCATCGATAACAGCTGACCTTCATCCTCCGGATCTAAGAGGGAACCACAACAATCCACTTACATGGTGCGTTACATGTTACAAACCCAGACAGATGGAATTGACGAACAGTGCTTTATAATAAAAACTGTGATTTAATTTCAAACAAAAGCATTACCATCCCCTTCCTTTATTCTGTGTGTGATCTCATCTGTGAACCCACTAGGTTACTGAAATGAGTACCAATCCCCGATGCTCCAATTGTTCTTTTCACGTTCAGCACCGAATTCAAAAGCCCCATGGGGTGAGCGGTGCACAGATTATGACATGGATCTTAAGATAAGCAGTGATTCCTGGGGCACCTGGATGGCTCAGTTGGTGAAGCGTCTGCCTTCGGCTCAGGTCATGATCCCAGGGTCCTGGGATCCAGTCCTGCATCGGGCTCCCAATGAGCGAGGAGTCTGCTTCTCCCTCTCCCTCTGCCCCTCCGCCCCATGCATGCGCACTCTCTCTCTCTCTCAAATAAATAAATAAAATCTCAAAAAAAAAAAAAAAAGATAAAGAGTGATTCCTGCGAGGAACTGTGGTCAGGGGCCCCTAGAAGACCCAGGAGTCTCCCCCACAGAGCCAGGGCAGGGAGTGCTGACCATGGGCAGCCTCGGGACCCTGGAGGCTCTGGCCGACTGACTGTCCCAACCAAGCCTGGGACAGCAGAGAACTGAACTGTGCTGAGGTCAGCTCCCCAACCATGGCTGACAAACCAAGGGCCAGAACAAGCGTGCTTCTCTTGACCACAGTCCAGATTGACCACCCGGACAGCAACGTGTTCCCACCAAATCACACAGGAATGACGCTGTCTGGGACAGAGGCCCAGGGAGGTGGGCACGGAGAGCCTGTCCCTGGAGACGCATGGACACGTCCCTGTGTGCTTAACCCCACCTGCAGGGTCTGAGACAGAATCCCAGCTGGTGGGGGGGGGGGGCTTCAGTGGGGAAAGGGGGCTCCTGCCCTCACTGAGCCTGTCTGTTTGGGGCTGGGGGTGGAGGGGGACCAGGGAAGGCCTGTCTTCCTGGAAGCCAGTCTGCAGTCCCAGGCTTGACACTTCAGATGGTAGGTAAGATGGAGAAAGAAATCTGCCAAGCCTGGGGTTGGAGGAGACCAGGTCCCTGTAGTCACACAGAGAGGCCCAGCCACCAAAGCCACACAAACCAACGCAGACAAGAGCCCCACTTGGGGCTCTGCATGTAGGAGGCCGCTTGGGGATGGCAGGCAGGACCTCACTTGCAAGGAGCTTGGAGGGCACCTTCCCCCCACCCTCAGCCACACGCTCCTTCAGTGTGCTGATCTGTGATCGTCCCAAATTCATATGCTGCAGCCCTAACTCCCAGGACCTCAGAATGGGTCTGTATTTGGAGATGGGTCTTTAAAGAGATGATCGAGGTAAATGAGATCACTAGGGTGGGCTCTACTCAGAAGAGGACATCAGGACGCAGACACGCATGGAGGGACGATCACATGAGGACAAGGGGAGGAGATGGCTCTCTGCACAGCCTAGGAGAGGCCTCAGCCCTGCCACGCCTGAATCACTGATTTCCAGCCTTCAGCACTGGCCGAAAATAGATGTTGTTGAAGGCGCCCGGTCTACGGTGCTTTGCCCCTGGAGCTCACGCGGAATAGGACAGAAGCCCCTACTGCTGGCTTAAAGTACGCCCCGGAGATCACTGGCACATGCGTTTGCTCACTCATTCGTTGATGCGTTCATGCATCCAGCAAAGGTCCCTGGACCCCTACTATGCATGAGCACATGACAGCGAGGTGCGGTTAGATGCTCTGCTTAACACGCATCCCTGGGGCGCCTGGGTGGCGCAGTCGTTAAGCATCTGCCTTCGGCTCAGGGCGTGATCCCTGCGTTCTGGAATCGAGCCCCACATCAGGCTCTTCCGCTATGAGCCTGCTTCTTCCTCTCCCACTCCCCCTGCTTGTGTTCCCTCTCTTGCTGGCTCTCTCTATCTCTGTCGAATAAATAAATAAAATCTTAAAAAAAAAAAAAACACGCATCCCGCAAACCTTCAGGAGCACAGGTCCGTCCACGTGTACATACGCTGGATCCTGGGCTGTGCAAGCCTTTCCTGAGCCCTCAGCCGGCGTGAGCCCCGGCCTCTGGGATCGCGGCAGTGAGATACCAGGGCCTGAGATCGGTGGCAGTGGGCCATGCCAGGCAGATCTGAGGATTCTGGAATGTTCCAGCCGCAAAGTCCCTGACCTCTAGCTTCCATGCCAGGATGTCCCCTTCACCATCCCTGGCATGCTCACCAGGCTCAGCTCGAAGACTTCCAACGCAGGGGAGCTCCCAGCCTCAGAAGGACCCACTCTCCCGAGGAATGAGGATGGTAGGAAGGACTGGTAGGAAGCTGTGATGGTGTGAAGTTGCCCCCCACCCCAGGAGTGTGCAGGGTGAGTACCCCTGGGGGAAGAGGAAGGAGCAGACCCAGGCACACAGTGAGGCCCAGGAGGAGCCCGGTGCAGGGGCATCCAAGGAGATGGCCCCGAGGGGACAACAAGGGGAGGGGACAGCTGGAGGGTCCCTGCCTGGGGCAGGAGGGAAGACAGAGGTGCAACGTTAAGCTCGGGCCCTTTCAGTTCTGGGAGAGAACTGAGTAAGAATCTCGACCTGCACCCCAAAACTCCACAAGCCTGGGATTCCCAGTCTGTGAAACGGGGCCGTGTCAACTGAAGCTCCAGGGTCCTGCAGGCCTGCTGGTGGCCAGGAACCCTGAGGGGGGGCGGGGAACCCAGGTCTGACAACCATGTGTGGGGAGGGGGCACGGGGAGGGCCGGTCCATTCTCCTCTTCCTGTTTCTAGACAGAAGCACAGAAGTAACAGTAGCTGGGCCAGCGGCCTGGGGCTTTGTGGTTTTGCTTGGAAACACTTAGGAATTACAGAAGGAATCGCTCAGCAGCTGTCCACGGAGAGGGAACCCCGACCAGCGGGCCTGGCCCGGAGTAGAAGGCTCTGTGGCCATGTTCTTAGGTCAGCACCCAGCTGGTTCCCGAACTCAGCCAGGGACCCTCCTGGCACAGCCTGGGTTGGGAGCAATTAGCAGTTAGAATCTGTGAGCAGAAAGGGGGCACCAGGTGGGTGCTGCCCCGGGGGGCATCTGTGAGCCCCCCTACCCTTCCACCTCCTCCCTCCCCCCAGGAAACAGGGTCCAGGAATTATTTATCAAATGGTACTAGTTTACAAAGGGTTCATCAATGTAGGACTCTCTCTAAACATACTCCTTTGAAAATATAACATATAATTTATTTATAACCCCTCACGCCATAGCTCAGGAACGCATCTGCTGCTTGCAGCGAGGGCCGTGCGCATGCCTGGTGGAACGCCAGGTGCAGGACACCCCGTGGGAGTGAGCACGGGTGCAGGGGCCGCTGGACCAGCCCACAGACCGCCCCTCGCACTTCCCTGACCTCAGGCAGGGGGCTCCAGCAGTATTTCTCATTCTGAAGTTTGCAAGCCTCCCAATGCTGGACCAGTGAGCACAACCATGAGAAAGATAAAGGCCAACTGATCTGGGTCTTCGTCGCTCAGGTATCTCTCTGCAGAGCTGGGGGCCTGTGCACCCCCCAAGCGGTACGTGTTCATGCTCAGGGGAGACCCTCTGTCTTCCCCACCTGGGAGCACAGCTGCGAGTCAGGCAGGACGCTTGATTTTGAAATCCTGGAGGGGCCAATGATTTGCTCTGTGACTTCGATAAGTTAATTAACCTCTCTGTGCCCTAGTTTCCTCTTTTGTAGAAGATGGGGATGAGACTAGGATCAACCCCATCGGCCTGTTGGCAGGTTCCGAGCTCTGTGTAGAGCCGTGTCCGACGCCCACTGCAGATGTGAAAGGAGGCTGGCCATGGCCCGTGCTAACTGACCCTCCCTTCACCTGGGTTCCCCCAACCGCCAGCCAGAAGTGTGGCTTTCCCAACCCAGATCACCAAAATCACATCAGGGGAGGGGCAGGTACGCAGGCAGATTCCTGAGCCAAGGCTCCGAATTCCAGGGCTGGGTCCAGGAATGTGCTTAAAAACAAATAAACAAAAAACAAAAAAATACCCTTGTTTTGTAATTACTGCCTAAGAAGGAGATATGTCTATATTTAGGAGGAGAGCTTTGTTACTCTGCTGCATTATTAACCAGCACCTCCTTTCTATTAAACATTGTCTTTTGTGGCTGGAAAAACAAGCCTGTAGATTTTAAAACTAGTCCAAGAATGTAGGTGGGTGTATTCCCAGAAGGTCTAAGGGAGGAATTCTGACCTGCAGGATTCCTCCATCTGCCCGCCTGTGCCCCGGGGCCTGGGTTCTCGCCGCCCGGTGCCAGTCCCATCTGGGCTCCCCAGGGTGGAGTCAGGAGGGTTTGGGGAGCGGACCTTTGGGAGCTGAAGATTCCGATGGGCTGAGAGGCGCCCGGGACACTGGGTTTCAGAGAAGTGTGCAGGAGCCCCCTTGAACACACCCACTTCCCCCCAAGGGCAGAGGAGTGTCTGTGGTGCGCGTCCCCTCCCGCAGGCCTCCAGGAAGTCCCTGCTGCACCCACCGCCCCGCCCCCTGATGGTTCTCAGGCTTGAGTCACTCCTGCTATTCCCTGGGGTACATGCAGCAAGGCCCCCCAGCCTACAGTGGGAACACGCAAGGTTGACTTGCCCAGAGGCTGCCGACAGCCCCCTGAGGAACCCCTGTGCCCCCAGGGTTGCCCCCCAAGAAACCCTGTAGCTCCCAGATGTACCCCAAGACGCTAGGATCCTCCAGAATTGTATCTTGAGACCCAGGGGCTCCTTAGATTGCACCCCAAGAAACCCCAAGCCTCATCAGATTGCACCCTGACAAACCCTGGGGCCCCCCAGGTCGCACTCCATGAAAACCCAGGACCCCCCACTCCCTTCAGGGCTGCACCCCAAGAACCCCCTGAGCCCCCAGGGTTGCTTCTGATTATTTCGTGAATGAGATTTTTACTCCCACGAGAAAACATCATATCACACTCTCTGGGTCCACGGCGGCTCTCTGCTCTGCGGACCTCAGGAGACAGACCCTCACGTGTCTCCATGTGCATCTCTGGAAGGGAGGCTTCGGAGGAGAGCTGGGGGCTCTGCCTGGCCTGTCCTAGCCAGGCCGAGAACCACAGGACCTGGGGGCCGCTCTGGTTTTCAGCAGCAGTCATTTTTCTTCCTAAATAAGTAAATAGGTATTGGGGGACGTGACTGCGTTCCTTCCTCATGGCTTTTCCAGAGTCCAGAGTGAAGACACACAGCCATTACGGTCCCCCTTCTCGGCCCCATCCAAAGTCCCTGCAAGAAGAGCAGCGAGTGAGTCCTCACAAACCAGACACCTGACAGCTGCCCGTCACCACTTGGAAAGATGAAGCCTGGCCTTCCAGAGGTTTCCGAGGGAAAGCCGGGCAGAGACCAAGGATAAGACACATGAGGCCGAGATGTGGGCCCAAGTCCAGGCTGGGACTCTAGGAAGTCAAACATTGAAGAAAGACAAGGCTTTGGATGATCTCCTGACGATTACACCAAGACTTCCTTCTGGGCCCTGCAGGCTCTGGGATTCCTTTTAAGTAGAGAATCCCCGTTCTGCGAAGGAAAGCCACGAACATGAGACCAACAGACCACACAGCTGCCACGGCCAGCCCGTGAGCCAGTCTTCCTCGCTGCTGCCTGCCAGACCCAGAAGCAGGCCTAGGTTGGTGGTGGGGGGTGAGGGGAGCTGGGGCTCTCATCCTCCCCCAGGCCCGGGCCCCTGCGTGTGCTCGGCCACGTGCCGTGGCAGTCTCACGAGCTCTGCGCGTTCACAAACATTTTGCACTGGAACATGGACATCCATACTCACAAATGACAGCTTTGACTTTCCAATTTTGGGGCTGTTGTGTGTGTTGGTTCAATAAAAGTTTCTATTAAAAAAAAAAAAAAGTCTGCCGACCCCTGCTCTGAGGTTCTGTGTCGTGATCCATAGGTGAGAAACCTGGGGCCACAGGATGGCGTGACCTGCGGGCCTCCTTCTCCAGGTGGGATGCACACTCCTTCCTACCCAGTTCTGCCCATGCCACGGGGCCAGCAGTGGGCACACCAGCTGCCCCCAGGGACCACGCCCAATCCTGAGTGTACAACTCTGAGGGACCTCCCGAGGACCCCCGAGATCAAGAGTCGCTCGCTCTTCCGACTCAGCCAGCCGGGCGCCCCTTCTTGATGTTTTGTCCTCAAAGTGAAGGACAAGAAACAAGGGAGATTTCATTTTAGTGTGACAAATAGTTTATGGATCATGAAAACCAGTGCCGCCCCAGATGGCCGCTCAGAGGAGTAGGGCGACCTCCAGGGACCCGGGTCTGCTTTCGGCACCAGCCCTCCTGCCTTAAGCTACTCTGTCTGGACATCCTTTGACCCCCAAAAGAAGGAGGTCATGTCCCACTTTGGAGCCCCTGTGGGGCCTTGGTCATCCTGCAGTTGGGACTCAGCCCCGGGGAAGCTGCTCGTGACACCACCTGACATTCAGGCGCGGAGAGGTGTTCCCCAACCTTGTTTACAGTGATGAGAAGTACAGCCATAGGGAAACTCTTCCCGAGGACACACGGTGGGCAGGCAGTGTCTATGTGCTTTATAACCATCCGTATGTTGTGTGTGTGTGTGTTTCAAGGATTTATTTATTCATTTGGGAGAGAGAGCCGGGGGTGGGGGTGGGGGTTAAGCAGGCTTCCCACTGAGCACGGAGCTTGATGCGGGGCTCCATGTCACAACCCTGAGATCATGACCTGAGCTGAAACCGAGAGCTGGGTGCTTCACCGACTGTGCCCCCCAGACACGCCATCATTCACACGTTTCACCCCTGCAATAGGTGTGGCTGTCCCCACTTCACAGCAAAACAAAGCTGAAACCCCCAGATGGCCATTCAAGCCCCACAGCACAGGCTCCAGGCCTGGCCTCTCTCTCCGGGGGAACCCCCTAGGGCCAGAGATGGAAACTGGATGCCAGCATTTACAAGGGTGGCCTCAAAGAATGTTCTCAGCTGGAGAAGACTTTGCTCACACTGCCTGAAGCCGTGTGGGAGAGGCATGCTTGTGTACATGAAAATGTGCTCGGAAGAAACCTAGCAAGAAGGAAGGGTATTACTGGGGGGGGGGGGGTGATCCGGGCCAGCTCCAGGGCAGGGCCAGCAAGCTCGCCTCGCACTTTTCCTGCTTTTCCAGGATTCCTAATGTGGGACAAAACCACATTTGCCAGTTATCTTAAAATGATGTATCCTTGTAATGCTGGCCCCATTGTTAGCTTCTGGGACCTCGCCACACAGAGAGGGGGCCGTTGTGTATCTCCCACCCATGCTTGCTGTCAGCATGGAGGCTGTTTCTCAGCAAAGCAGATCTCCCTTCTCCAAACAAAATGACACAAAGCAGCTTTTTCACCCTGGCCAGTTCTTGCCACATACTTGGGATGCCAGCATTCTTCCAAATAGCCTGGAAGGGCCCCAGTGACCAACCTAGACGTGCACTTCTAAGTAAATAATTTTACTTGCCAACATTCCTTTCTGGGGTGAATCTTCCAGCTCGTCCGCGCCACTCAGTCTCCCCATCCCACTCAGCCCTGCAGCAAGCACGCAGCACCTCTGTGTCACCGAGGAGCTCAGTGTCCAGGGCCCCCCGGTGTGTGGTCACTGTGAGTTTGTCACAGTGATAAGCTGCTAAGATAAGCATGATTTCCTCAGCAAGTAACGAAACAGCAGAATCAAGTTCAGTCGGGCGGGAATGTCATCCTCATTCCGGATCATGTTGATACACGTGTGTGGGTGGAAGTCAAGGGTCAGGGTGCACACAGTCCTGGCTGCACCCATGGGAGGGCTGCCCATCATCGGCCGTGGGCGTTGTGCTGGATCGAAAGTTTGAGTGTTCCAGGTAATGAATCAATTGTTGAGGAAGGAGCCTGTTCTCTCCAGCAGTCTGCTAAAATGGTGTCCGGTCTGTGGAGTGGGTAGACCAGATGTCAGCAGGTGTGGCCCATTTGCTGGCTGATTTGCTGCGTGCCGGGGGTGATGGCACAGCTCAGAGGAGCCAGGGGTGCAGTCAGGGGATGCGGGAGACTGGGTGGGCTTGCCAAAGGGGCGGGCTATGGTGGAGGAGACCCAGAAGCCAGCAAGAGACACATCAGAGCTCGGTGACCAGCCGGGGAGCTTCATTTTCTGCTGGACTTCAGCCTTGTTGCTGAATGGGGGCGAGCCTGAGCCACGGGTGGTGACCACGGTGATCGAGCATCAACATCCAAGGCTAAATCGTGTCAAGGTCAAGGTGGGGACAGATGTGTTAGGGTTCCTGTTAGAGATTCCTATTAACTGCCACGTGCTTAGTAACTTTTTACAATTACAAATGGCATTTTATTAAGAAAAAGAAGACTAGGGGCGCCTGGGTGGATCAGTCAGTTAAGTGTCTGCCTTCGGCTCAGGTCATGATCCCAGGGTCCTGAGATGGAGCCCCACATCGGGCTCCCTGCTCCTTGGGGTGTCTGTTTTCCCTCTCCCTCTGCCCTCTCCCCTTGTTCCTGCACTCTCTCTCTCTCAAATAAATAAAATCTTAAAAAAAAAAAAAAGAAAGGAAAAGGAAAAGAAGACTAGGACAGCGCAACGGACTAAGTTGTGTCCCTTCAGTACTCATATGCTGAAGCCCTACCCTCTCCAGGACCACAGGCTGTGACCGTATTTGAATATGGGGCTTTTGAAGAGATGATTAAGGTTCAACGTCATTAGGGGGCTTCAGTCTAATATGACTGGAGTCCTTATAAGGAGAGGACATCAGACATGCACAGAGGGACGAGCATGTGAGGACGCGGGGAAGAGACGGTGTCTGCACGGCCAGGAGAGGCCTCGGAAGGGACCGGCCCTGACATGCCTGGATCTCCGACTTCCACCTCCAGCCCCGGGGAGAATAAAACTCTTGTTTTCAGACGCCCAGTCTGAGTGCTTGGTTCTGTTGGGCTGAGCTGACTGATACAAACACGGAGCTCTTTGGGAGGGTGGGGGGAGAGACAATTCCCTTGCTGTGCGCACTCCTGGTCAGACTGCGGTGATTTTCCCTAGCCGGGGGACTTGTCCGACGAGAGTCACCCACACGGTTTCTCGTGTGTGATCCTGGGTATCTGAGGCATCGTCAGGGGCTCCTTTGCCACCTTCTGTGCACGTGTCCTCAAGTGACGCACCTCGAGGACTGTGTTTGCTGACCTTGAGACATCAGAGTGAGCTCCACCCTGACCTAACCAGAAACCTACAGCCAGTGCTGCTTAGAAAGCTCTATTCTAGCTCCCTAACCTCTGCGCTGGTCTTCAGAAGAGCCACTGTGTGTGGGACAGCCCGATCAACGCACTGACGTGTCACGCAGCCTTTATGGTGCTAAGTCGCTGGTGGTCAGAAGACTGTCGCAATAACATCCGGGGAGCAAAAGCTGGTCGGGCCTGGGGGCGGGGCATACGTTTCTCCGCACCACCCCCCTACTCCCTGATTGGTCAAGAAACAGCTCTCTAACAGGTGGGCGGGTCTAAAGACAGAAGCACCTTCCAGTGGTTGGTGTCAACCCCAAATAGCAAGGCTCCTCCTTGACTCACAGACTCACTAATCTGTAAGTCTGAGCCTACGTCACATACGAGTGTTGTCAGTCTACACAGCACGCTGTGCCCGAACCAGGACAGGGTCACTTTGCTGCATGGATTGTTCAAGTTTATAAAATGCTGAAAACCAGACCCAACACTTGTACGATCACCGTTCCCCATGCCCCCTGTGGGGAAGGGTGAAAGCGCTTCTGAATGGTCAGGAAATCAACAGGTAGAAGAGAAAAAAAAAGGTCAATCAACGGTGTTGCTGAAACTTGTAACACTCAGAAATCTGGAAATCTTTTTTTAGACTTTTTTCTGCAAACTTTCTTTCTGAACTAAAATAAGGTGCCCCGCCTGCTCTCTCTCAAAGGCAGGGGCGAAGGCATTTTTAGGAAGCACTTTCCACGTGCCAGACCCTGTATGCGGCGCTCACAACGCTTGAGCAGAGTACGTGGGGTGAGAGAGAGTTTGTGTGCTCCTCACGGAGCAGAGCCATGGCGGGATCTGTCCCCCCCGGAGCACGGACCCACCCTCCGCGGCCACGAGACTGAGTTCCCGGGAAATGATCACTCACTCCTGCTATCGCTCTGAGCCATGACCACGTGGCAGGTGCAGGTGTGGATCAGCCTCTCTGATCTCCAAAACCAGCCTGGGAAAGCCTCTCATTGTGACGCCACACTGTAGATCAAGATCCTGGAGAGCGGGCATCAAAGACCCTCCGGAAGGCCTAGCTGTTGGTGGGAAGTCTGGGGCATGGATGGGGAGCTTGACGCGGGACCCCCTGCCCCTCCTCCAGGAGTTGAGTGACTGAGCCGAGTCAGTCGTCAAGCATCCACAGCTGCTCACCGTCCAAGGGTGAAAGCCCTGGTGCGGGATGCTCAAATGAGGCCCAGAGAGCTCAGGCACATCCAGGAGAAACACCACGGCAGGGGCCCTAGAGGCAGAAGGACAGGTGGGATGGGATGGCTTGGGGTGTGCACAGCCCTGTGTGGGCAACACACCAACCTGCCCAGTGTGAACCTTCGGGAGGAAGGTGGAGTGTCCTGTTTCTGTCCCCACATGCACCGCTGCCCGTGTCAGATGTAGCCAGGGGTCCCCTGTGTGCTCCAGAGCCCAGAGCCAGGAGGGAGAGAGGAGCAGGGAGAACCCCCCCACTCGCGTCGTAGGGACACACTGGCTTCCCAGCCAGACTGGTAGCCCCACACTGCCTCCTGCTCCCTCCCCAGCCGCTGCCTGCCCCCGCACCGTCCCTGCACAAGTGGAAGAGTCCCACATGGTCACTGGTGCCCCAGCGGGGGGTTGTCCAGTGAGAGGAATTCCATCACAGACTTGGGGTCCCCACCCAGCCCTTCTCTGCCTGGTCAGGGTCCTGCCGGCACCTGTGTCCTCACCCCCACAGACACATGCCACCTCTCACTGGCCACACTCAGCACTCTCAGTGTCGCGGCTCTGCAGACTGCTCTGGGAACATCTGCATATCGTCCTGTCCGTGGGGCTTGGCCAGCGGACCCCTCTGCCGCGAGGACACACAGCTGCTGCCCCTCACCTGCCACCCCATCTTCCAGCCCCAGAAAGAGGAACCCCCTGGGGGACTCCACAGTTACAGCTCCTTGTGAGGAAGCCTGCAAACCTGTCCCCAGCACTGTGCTCAGCCAGCTCCCAAGTGTCCCCATGTGTGACAGGGTCACAACGCCCCCCGCCCCGCCAGTAATTCCCAGCAAAGGGTAAGCTGCGGCCAGGACAGGCTGTGTCCACAGACACTGGGGGCTGTTTGCTGAAGACGCTGTGCTTTGTTGTGCGGCTCAGAGGTCTGTCTTTTAAAGAACAGATTCTCTAGATGTTACTTTAGTAGCTGATGGGGCTGTTGGAGGATTGTAAGTGGCAGGGTCGTTAAAGGGTAACAGCTTTCCATGGGGATGGAATCCGATTCTGTGTGGTGGCAAGTGACATTCGAACACCGCTGGCCACCAGACAGAAGCTGGGACCCCCTGCCCATTAAGGAGCAGATGCACGGGGTGCCTTCCTGAAAATGACCTGCAGGTGTCTGAGGCTGTCCTAGTGTGCCACGGGCGGGGTCATGTGTGCCTGCGGGGGGAGGCCTGGCGGTGGCAGCCAGTTACCCAGACCAGGTGGGGACCCCACTTCACTTCGGGAGGAGTTCGAGTTCCCGCAGGGACCCTGCTTCATCACCGGCTTGGCTATCGATTGCAGAGGAGTTGGCCCACCCGCGCCTCGGTGGCTGTCGCGTCAGTGGGCTTTGCCGATGTCTGCTGTGCGGGCCCCGCGAGGTGAGTCTCAGCCCGGCCTCTGGTGTCTGGTGTCCGGAGCCCGCCCACGCCGGCACACGGGAGCCGCCTGTTAAATGGTCCGGAATTTCACCAGCCGGTTCGCCATGGGCCTTGTTAAAAGTGAAATTATACGAACTTATAATTAAATAAATCATATTAAAAAAACAAAGGCCGTAAATTCTCAAAACCTATCACTTCCACATTATTCTGCTGTGTGTTGGTATTATTTCTGCCCCTGGGGTAGCCCCGTCTGTCGGGTCTGCACGGGGGAAACGCCATGTCGTGGCCTGACCTCGTGTGTCCCCACGGGCGTCCCATCAGGAGCTGCGGCCGTGCTGGAGGCATTTATGCTCAGAAACCCGCAGGCCTACAGCCCAGGCGTATTCTCCCCGATAGCCTGTTGGTGAACATTTACCAGCACCCAGGGGCCGTCCTCTTGTGGAGAGCGGTGGTCACATGCAAGCGCAGTGCGATACACAGAATGGAGCGGTCGTCTTCTTGGAAACTCCGATCTGCCCCAGGGAGAGAGAGACAATTGATGCGAAGTGTTTGACTAGTGCTAGGACCTTAATTCCCCATGCACCGCGGCTGTCCTACGTAGTTACTGATGTCTCTGCTCCGCACAGCCGGAAAGCCCTTCGGCAGTGCCTACCGCCCACCGCCACGTGGTGACCTGCCCAGCGTGTACCGCCAAAGCCCAGCGTGCAAGACACGGGCTCACAAATTGTGTTGAGCAGAGAAGACACTTCCCGGCCATCTCCATGCTCGTGCAGAGCCACTAAGGGAGGACTTGCGTCTTTACAAAGCTGGAGATACTGAACACAGCAAGCCATTCCGCAGTGGGAGTCTCCGGCATGTTCTCATGGATACTCGGGTACTCAGCCCTTCTGTGCCCAGGCATCCTGGCAGCCAGGCTGTGGGTGAGCGACTGGCCTTCCCGGCCCCACCCCGGCCACGCAGGGGGTGAGGATGCTCAGACCCCTCCTGCTCTGATTCTCTGCTTCCATGACCTCAGCCCCGGTCTTGCCCTCTCTCCTCTCTTCAGCCCTGCTGCCGCTGTCCACCTCCTCCTGGCTTGGCCATGGCATGCTGACCACCCCAGGCTGACCTCGAGCCCGGGTCCTGGCTCCTGCAGGTCTGGACCGGCTTCTCCACCAGACTCGCCTGCAAGTGACAGGGGTCAGCCACTGCTCTCTGTGTGGAGGGCTCCACTGGAGACTGGGCGACTCCAGGACCTTAGGTGGCCCCGCCTGGTCGCCAACACACCCGCAGCAGCTCTGGTCTTCCCCCCCACCCCCAGCCCCCAGCAGCCAAAGACCCCGCACTTCATCAGACATCAAGAGTGAGGAACAGAGCAGACTTAACCCATATCTCACTGGTCCACACACGACACACGCCCGTCCTGGACCAACCAAGGCTGGGGCAGCAGACCAACAACCCTCTTCACCCAGGATCCTTGCTGGGGCCAGGTCCTGAACAAAGCTGGGCAAGGAAGGAGAGGCGAGGGGTGGCGCCAGCCGGCTCTGTGGGGGCCAGCCGGTGCTGCGGGGAGCCTCGGGCAGGTGCCTCAGGGAGCCCAGGCAGAGAGGCAGGACTCGTACGGGGGCCCCTAGGGCGGGCACCTTAAGTCCTCCAGAGAAGGACAGACTGATTTCCTACCATGTAATTGAGGGGAGGGGGATCAAGAGGATGGAGGGCTGAACAGAGAAAGATTTTGGGGGCCTGAGAGCGGGCCAGGCAGGTCCTTGTTCAGACAGGGTTGGTGCTTGAGAAAGTCCCCCTTACCTACCAGCTACGGTGCACTTCTGTCCCCTCTATCTCTCTCTCTCTTTTCTTTTTAATGATCTTTCAGTCCAAGCATTTTTCCGGGTCCCAAATATTAACATGGAAGGAACCCGTTAACCCTTTCCAGTGCTGGGCATTCCCAAGCCCCAGACCCTTTTAGATTTTTCTCTCAACCCTCAAGCGCTTTTAAAAAAACGTGTTGGGGGGGCGCCTGGGTGGCGCAGTCATTAAGCGTCTGCCTTTGGCTCAGGGCGTGATCCCGGCGTTCTGGGATTAAGCCCCACATCAGGCTCCTCCGCTATGAACCTGCTTCTTCCCCTGCTTGTGGTCCCTCTCTTGCTGGCTGTTTCTCTCTCTGTCAAATAAATAAATAAAATCTTAAAAAAAAAAAAGTGTTGGGTTTGTAACAGCTGAGGTCAGGAGATGCCCAAAGACGGAACGGTGAGGAGGGACCCCAGCGCTGCCACGTTTCTGCAGGACCCAGGACATGCGGCGGCCGTCGTGTGACAACGCCCGGCTGCCCTGAATGGCGCTTGGCTGCTTGAAAGGATCCAACACAGCTTCAACTTCAGAAATAACTCTGTTCCGTGTGGTCGCAGTTGGGCGTGGGGAATGCTCTAAAATCGAAACCAGCTGTTTCATCCTATTGAACAAAGGGGCTGAGTGACCCAGACTCCCTGTGGGAATCGCAGAGCCGGGAGACCCCTGCTTGGAGGCGGGGGCCTCACTCCCAGCACAGAGACTGCAGGCCCTGCTGGGCAGCTGTGTGTGGTAGTTTGCAGAGCGCCCCTGAGTTCTCGGGGGCAGAGATGAGGTCACTAACCTGGACTTTCCAGGAACATACGGCTGCTGAACATCTGGCCTACGTGGCCGGGGTGCGTCCTCCCCTTGTCCTGCAAGAGGCGAGCCTACCGGACATGTCTCTCTCTCATGTTGAGATTCAGACCAAGAGCTGTTTTCCGATTGTTTTTATTTTATTGTAAAAGGACGGCATGCATACGATAGGAGATCCAATGTTCCAGAAGGGCTCTGAAGCCCGCTCCCCTGCACCAAATTCCCTGTCCATCTTCTCGGACCCTATAGCCCCTAACTGTATCTGGTGCATCACTCCAGAAGTTTCTCAAGGACCCAGAACTCAGGAGGCAGAGTTGTGAGTCCTGGAGGCGGATGGCCTGGGTTCAAATCCCACTTCCTTCATGTCACTAGCTGTCACTTTGTCACCTGTAAAGTTGGGGCCTGTTTCCTGTTCCTTGCTCAGAGGGTTCGGTGAGGAGATGCACGGAGAGCTCCTAACACAGGCCGTGGCACGCGTTATGACGGCACTGAGGGGTCCGTGCCCAAGCACCGGGCAGCTCAAGGGGCGTCCCCTCTTTAATTCTTTCAAAAGGCCACCTCCGCCATGCCCCTAGACACCTGTCTGTCACAATGTGCATCCATGGGTCCCAGCGCACCCCACCCCTGCCTCTGGGATGGGGTACACTCGTTTTGTGTGTCCAGAATTTCCTTTGTCACCGCTCTGGGGCTGGGAGTCTGAGACCAGGATGTCTGCACAGTCGGCTGCCTCAGTCCCTCAGAGCAGCCCCCTGAGGAGATGGCGCTGGGGCCATTGTCTCTGGTCAAGAATCAGGCTGAAGGTGGCAGAAACGGGATTTGGGCTGAAGTCACCCCAGCACCGGTTCCTGGAGGCCTGAGCTGGTAAGCATCGCGTGAGGTCACACGGTGACTGTTAATCCCTGCACGGCTCTGCCCAGAGCCCTCCCCGTGCCAGGTCCCTCGTGGTCACTGGCTGTCACTCTGTCCCATGATGTGGAGCCTCAGACCTGGCAGCGACCTTGAGCCCCACGTGGCTGGCTGCTGGGGTGCCCTTGACTCTGAGTTGAAGGCCTGCCTCTGGGGGCAGTCGGGCCTTCCCTGAAGTTGAGAAAGCAAGGAAAGTGAGGCCAAAGGATTTCGAAGCAAAAACCACCCCACTGCTGCCGTCCTGCTTGGTTCTGCAAATACCAGGCGATTCTGTTCTGTCTTTGTGACGCCGTCCACCACAGCATTGCTTCTAGCCACCGGGAGTGTGCCGTTCCTTGCCCTTGGGTGTTGGCCTGGCCGTCACACGCAGGAGGAGGAAAACCTGATGGCCTCTGGGCACTGGCGCTGTTCGATGGAGAAGTGTGGGCGGACAGAAAAACCCGCATGAAAACGAACTCATGTTCAAAAGGTTCCAATCCAGACCGACCCAGTGCAGAGATGGGAACGCCCCTGAGGCGTTGTGGCTGTGAGCTGTGTGCGCGGTAGCGTCCGTGGACGGGGACCAGGCCAGCCACATGCCAAAGAGCTTTCCAAATGGCCCTGGAGGAAACCAGTAGCTCATTTTGGAGACAGGTCCCGCGCAGAGGGTGAGGGACAGCATGTGTCCGGTTGCTCACACAGGGGACACCGCGGTCCTCACTGGTTCACCTTCCAGGCTCGCCTCATGACAAACTGCCCACATCGGGAAAACTTGCAGGGACAGTAGGGACGCGTGTCCCCTGCCCCCACCTAGAGCCCCTTGGAGTGTTTGCTTTCTCTCTCTGGTGCACCTGAGGCTGGACCACAAAGCTCGCGACATGGGACGCCCCTCTCCCGAGGATAAGGGCTCTCTCTCGCACCCCCAAAATCACATCATCACGCACAAAGATTAACAACAACCCCCCAAGAGCGTTCACTGTCCTGCCACATGCAAACTTCCCAACAGCACCCCAAGATGTGAAGCAGCACCCTCACTACTCATCCATCCTTCAGGTTGTTTGTTTCCCCAGAGACCCCCAATCTGGGGCGCCCCACTTCCTGTGACGCTCGTGCTGTGGGTCAGGGCTGACCCTGTGCTTGCCCCAGAACGAGGTCCCAGTGGAGGTCAGGGCCGATGATGGCGGAGGTCCAGCCCCAGGTCTTCCAGAAGGCGTGACTTACATTGGTTCACGGCACTGAACTTGACACGGTTTGTCCATCAGTGTGGGTGAGAGGCTGCGTGTCAGAGGCCAGAGCAGGGGTCTGAGGGTGAGGTGACTTCTCAGCGGCCGGGAGGTGGGGGAGAAGGACCGTCAGGAACACCTGCTGGGGAGGCTGCCTCTGAAGGCCTGGAGCATGGAGAGAAATGGAGGAAGGCCCTGGCGGTCCCTCTCGCCCCTCTGGCAGCCTCAGGCAGATGTAACGGGAGGCTCGCCACCCCTGGGAAACAAGAGATACTTCTGTTTGGCTGGACCTTAGGGCCGGCGTGGGAGGTGAGCAAGAACATCAGCTGACACAGGGGCCCAGCTGTGTGCTCCCTGCGTGCCCCCGCGGAGGACTGGGAACCCCTCCACCGGCCTCCGCGCCCCACGGGGGAGACCACGTCTGAGCAAAGCCGCCTGAGCAAAGCCGCCAGTCCTCTCTGACTCACAGAGACATGAGCTCCGAGAGGGCTGCCCAGTGTTCTCAGGTCAGAGGGCAGCACATATCTGCACAAATGGGGGGGCCTCAAGGTCCTGGCAACGTACACACTTGGCAAAGCAAGAGACTTTGCTGAGAAAGCAAGAGAACAAGGCTAGGAGAAAGGGCAGGGCTGAGCCCAGCTGCTCACCCCCCTGGGGATGGGGATCCAGGCCCCGGGGGCTCCAAGGACTAGGCAGGAAAATGGGATGGCAATGTAGGGAAAACTCAGGGTGGTGTCTGGTCCCCAGGAGGAGCCTAATGGACCTTCTGCCAACCCTCCTCTCTTGCTGCTGCATGTGCCCCTGTTCGGCTGAGTCCTGTGTCCCTGGTGGGTGGCCTGGTCTAGGGGTCCCCCTCTGTCGCACAGCCCTCCAGGTCACCCTGCTCGCTGGCTCAGTCCAGCCCGGGACAACCCCACCCCCGCTGTAACCTGAGCCTGCTCTGGTATGCAGGACCCTGTGAACAGAATTAATCCTCTTTACTTTGGCAGCTCCTGCTGGAAAAGAAAAGTGTGGGGGTGGGGTGGAGAAAAGCCAGAGACCCCAGCTCTGCTCTGCTGTCCCTCAGCCGCTTTACAGGAAGCGGTTAGGGGCCTTGGGCTGGGCCCAGACGTTTTCCTGTGGATTTTGCAGGATGGAAAGCAACAGGGCCTTCTAGTAACTAATGTGCATGGAGCCCGGACCCGCGAAGCTGGGGTGTCGGCTCAGACAGCAGTCATTGCCCTGATGGGGCAAGAGGGGCTTCAGTCCCCTTGGGGGTCAGCAGCTGGGGACGGACGCATCTGGAGCCCACGTGTGAGATGGGTGTGCCTGTCCCGTCTGGAGCAGGGACCCCAGGCACCCGCTGAGCCAACGCCTCCTGGGCTCAGCTTGGCCACAGGCCTGTGGAACCAGCCAAGGGATCAGAACCACCCACGGTGCCCCCAGCTGCCAGCAATGCACAGGGTGGCTGTCCCTGGGACAGGGGTGGCCGACAGTGGCTGTGACTTGAGCAGATGTTAAAATAGATCCTCGATCTAGACCAGCTAAGCTCATGAGATGTACAGATAGAGCCGATGATCTTTTGGGGGTAACAGGGAAGAGCTTGGGATTGGCCCGGGGCCTGTCTCTCCAGAGTCATCAGCGGACATCTGGGCGCCACTGTACCGCGGCCCTGGCCCTAGACTTCATACCAGGTGGTGACAAGGCCACCTCCTTGGAAGTGCCCTAAGTGGAGTCTTCATCATCCAGAAGAATTTGGAAATAGTGTTAAGACGTCTTTGTTAAAAAAACAAAGATGGTGATGGAAAGAAGCTGAGCCCCTGTCTGAATTGTCCTGTCCTCAGGGTCAAATGCGAAGCTGATGCAGCCAGCAGCGGCTCCCCTGGCCTCCCTCCCGTGCTGGCCCCAGGAAACATTTCAGGCGAGGGAGGGCCGCCCTGTTCTGTGTGTCTCCCATGGCCAGTTTATTTTAGTCTTTAAAATCTCGCTCATTCCACTGAGGCTGTCTAATTAGAGGGTCCCACTGGCCCCGGTCTCACGTTCTGGACAATGCGCCGAGGGACAAGAGCTAGTGTGTTTCTGGATTATGAAATTGCCCCAAACCAAAACCAAAACCAAAACCCACAAAAGAAGCAAAAGCCCCAAACACTGCAGACAGGAGTGACCACGGCTGTGTCCTTTCCCAGGCAGACGCGAGGAGACCGGAGTTCCGGGAAAGTCTCAGCCATGCCGGGGGGGGGGGGGGGGGGGGGGGGATGGGAGCCCCCGCGCTGAGCACCTCCCTGCACCCAAGACGGATGTGTGGCTTTGAGGCTTCGCTGAGACTTTCATCAGACCAAACCACAGGAGAGAGATGGGTTTTCACTCATAGATGGCTCCCTTGTTTTTGTTGAGAGCGGTACTAACATTTGAAAAAGTAGATCCGTGCCTACATGTGAAGAGTCACCCCGTTCCTGAGTATATTCAGGGCGCTGGGAGGGGACGAGAAAATTAGGTTTTGAGAGAAAGCAATAAATGAGCCACCTCTCCCACCGCCGGGAAAGCCGACACGAGGTTATCTCAGGAGAGAGACAATCTTCAGAAACGCTGAGTCAAGGGTCTGGCACTGGACGCTGTGAGAAGCTTCTGTTGGTGGCCGTGTGGGGGCTTCGCTCCTCTGACACCGTCCCACGTGCCCCTTGCCCACAGGGGTTCCAGTGGGTTCCTGCTTGAAGCGGCTTCCAGGGGCCAAACGGGGAACAATTTTAACATCAAAGAGGAAAGGGACTCCTCTGACCCAGACGCACCAGCAAGCTTAAAATCCACGCGTTCATGGCTACAGGGACATGGAAAGCCCACTGGTCCCTGGAAGGATGCTAGGGGCAGGAACTGTAAGTAGGAATCATGCACTGATCCTGCTTCCCCCTGGGGGAGCTGACTGCTGGATTCGCCCCTAGAAGAAGGGACCACGTTCTACTTGTCTTGGCAATGCTCGGTGTTGGATAAATCGGGAGCATAAGGTCTTCATCCACCAGCCAAGGAGCCCGCGCTCCACATCCATGGTCACCTCAGCCCACCAAGGGAAATGACCGCTCCAGGTTCCCCCGGGAAGCCTGGCTGGTGGGCATCTTTGCCCATGATGGGGGCGGCTACAGTGCCTTTCTCCAGGGCTGGAGTCCCTGGTTTCTGATCTGGGGCAGGTGGGATGTCAGTGCCCCCACACGCTAGTGTTCCAGCCTACATACCCCCCCATCCAGGGACTTTGGTGGACCCCCAGAGGGTCCCCAGGTACACCTTGCTCTTTGAGGAGGGCCCGTGTCTGCACCCAGTAAGTGGATGGGGACCAGGGCCATCTCCCGTCCCCAGGGACAGGTGAACAGCAGGGTCACATGGGGAACCCAGTGTGCTGGGTGTCGGGCCCTTCTGCCTCCTGTCTGTGGAAGCCCCTGGGGAAGGGGGCGCTCGGCCCAGACACTCTGTAGCCCTCTCAGGGTACAATAAATGTCCCCAGGCTGTGCCCAGAGCTGAGGCCCACAAGCCACAGGCCAGCTCGTGACCTGGGACATGTAACAGCCACTTTAAGGCTCTGTGTCCTCAGCCTAAAGGGGGGACAAAGGCACCTGTCTCAGGAGCGCATGGCCGCTGGGAAGCAGACCGAGTAGCGGCATCTGGGGCGGAGCCAGGTACCAGATGGATGTGGTGTCCCTCCTACACTGCCCACCCAGCCACCTCCTGCTTCCCACCAAGGTGTCAGGAACTAAGGGCTCCACTGGGCTTGTCCCTGGCTCCTCCTGCATTCCGCGGGCCCCTGTCCTCCGCTCCTGGGCGGGGACCCTTACCCTGTGATGTGGGGGTTAGCGGGTGGTACCACTCGCCTTGCCCAAGGCCCCGGCTGACCCTGGAGAGACACTTCCTGCCCATTGTCCCCACTCCCTGAAGCTCAGGAGAAATTCTGGGGTGCCGCCAGTGCCTGCCTGAGAGGGCAAAGTCTCCCCTCACCAAACTCTGTCATCATTAGTGACATGGGTCCGTGGGGGTGAAGGCAGTGGAGAAATTAACCCCATTTAATGGATCAGAAACTGAGGTTCAGAGAGCCACGTGCCCGTGGTCACACAGCCAGGACAGGCCGGTCTCTGCTGGAGAGAAGTGACGGACCAATCACTTTGTAGCCCCACAGACACACAGGGTCTAGGGTGACGCCTGCATGCCTTCCCCAGTCCCCCCAAAATATCCCCAAGGACAGTAGTCTCCAGATGTCACGTCTGGAAGCTTACTACTCTCCTCTGGCACGATATCGTGATTTCAACACAAAACCGCAGCATAATCCCATACGGACTCTGGACTGAATGCCCGGTTCATAGGAATTTCGTAAAACAGATCACGAGTCATTTAAAGCATCTCGAACCAATGTGGTTGTTGGCTGGATCCTATCCCGGGTCGCCTGGGGAATCAGAGGTCCTCTGGGGGCGAAGTCTGACCCTGAATGGACAGGAGGTGGGGAGGGGCTATGGCAGGTGTGTGATTCGAGGCGGGGTCCCCCAGGGTCCAGCTCCGTTCTGGAAGCACATCTCTGTGGCCCCCGGGAGTGCACTGAGGGTCCCTGAGGCTTGGTTTTCTCAGCTATAACACGACACGATCAGTAACACGACTTCTCCAAGGACACTCTTGAGATTTCCATTTTTCCGAAGTACCCATGACGCTCAGCAGGAATCCTAGATCCTTGGGGTTTGCCTGTATTTGTGGATTCATCTAAAAACGAATCCGGTTCCAGGCCAGGCTAAATGGAACAAGAAGAAACAGGCATAGCCAGTGGGACACTACTGGTCCTTCTCTTCGATGAGCTAATTTCTTGTTTCGGTTTGTTTTAATTTCCAGCCTCATGCCCTGTGGGATGCAGCCTTCCGGCAGCTCTAGGACGGTCCACACACCCAGCGTCAGGCCACCCTCAGCCCCACGGGCTCCAGGAGCCCCTCCTCGGCCAGGCAGGTCTCCTCCTCGACTCACAGCTCCTTAACTCCCTGCACGGGGGCCCCGCTCACCTGGAGGCCTGGAGCTGAGGGTCAGCGGGTACCGTCGGCCAGGCTGGCTTCGTCCAGAGACCCGCGCTCCTGGAGGGAAGCGCTCAGCAGGCTCCCATCCTGTTAGGTCCATGGTGGGGACTTAAGGCAAGTCCACAAGTCCATGATTTCAAAGGAAGTGTGTTCAATCACCGGGTCTCACAGGATGACTCAGAGCGGCTCCATCTTTTGGAAGGAAATCGCTGGGTTGAACGGATCGTTAAAAAAAAATGAGAATATGACAATATTAAAGGTCCCCAGCGTGCTTAGAGGAGGGATCAGGCCATCGGCACGAGACGCTGCACCCACTGGATCTTTCCTAAAATCACCCCTGACGTTCCTTTCACGGTGACTACAGGGGTGATTTCTCACTTCACCCGCAGACTGTTAGGAAGTACATTTTTTGTTTTCTTTGGGTGAAAAAAATGGTGAAAAGAAACATGAAGGCCCAGGATGGTTATTAATGCTTTTAAAGGTTTTAAAATAAGCCCCGAAGAGGCCCTGGACCCAGTCTGCCCCCCAACCCCCAAGCCGGTCATTGCAACACCCGGGATTTAAACGGCGACATTGCGAAACATCGGGTTTCCACGTTCTGAGCACAGGTCCCTCAAATAGACGCGAAGCCTGAAATTATAGGCCGTCAGTGGGACCGTAGGACGGAGGATGTTCCCACCGGCTGAGCCCAGGCTTCCTGGAAGGGGGTGTGTGAGGAGCCCAGTGCACCCTCGCTTTGGGGCAATCGGGGGGTTGCCTGGTCGTGGCCTCCTTGGAGGCTAACACAGGCCACAGGTCACGGCTGTCACCACCCCAGGGACCCTGGGCAAAACCCAAGGCTGGGAGCCCTGTCAAGCCTGCCTCGGGGTGTGGAGTGCGGGGTGCAGGGTGTAGGGTAGGCTGTGAGCTCCTGGCTTCACCCCTCCATTCCCAGGCAGTGGGAAGGCAGGGTGCTGACAAGTCGACAGGGGAGGGCGGCTCCAGGAGGAGGCTCTCGTGGTCGGGACAGCAGCTATTTGTGGGACGGGGCGGGGCGGGCCCTGGGAGGGCCCACGGGGGTGGTCCGGACTCCTGGACGGTGCTGATGGCCTTTCCCAGGCCCGGGAGGGGGTGACATGGGTTTGTCCATTTCATGATAACTCACCAGGAGTTTGTGTACCCCTTTCTGTATGTTTGTGATTCACAAAGGTTTGAAAAACATTACAGGGCCCGGGGGGGGGGGGGGGCGGGGAGGGCTGCACCCGTAGGATAGCGAAACTGAATTCCCACCAGCCTGGAGCGAGGAGGGCTCAGGGCTGCGTGGAGTTTGTGGAAAGCAAGTAAGGATGCTGGACGCATCTTGTGCAGGGGAAGGAGGGGTCTGTCCAAGCCTGGGGCCTACAGCGGCTTAGAAAGCAGGTGACTCCAAGCTGGGGCAGCCGCTCTGGAAAACGGCACGGAGGGTCCTTAAAAAGTTAAAAATAGAGCTGCCCTACGATCCAGCAATTGCACTCCTAGGGATTTACCCCAAAGATACAGATGTAGTGATCCAAAGGGGCACCTGCACCCCAATGTTCATAGCAGCTATGGCCACAAAAGCCAAGCTATGGAAAAAGCCCAGATGTCCATTGACAGATGAGTGGGTAAAGAAGATGTGCTATATATAGATGGTGGAATATTACTCAGCCATCAAAAAGAATGAACTCCTGCCGTTTGCAATGACATGGATGGAACTGGAAGGTATTATGCTGATCAAAATCCGTCAATCAGAGAAATATAATTATCATATGATTTCACTCGTATGTGGAATTTAAAAAACAAGACAGAGGATCATAGAGGAAGGGCGGGAAAAATAAAACAAGATGAAGAGGGAAGAGAGGGAGGTAAACCAGAAGAGACTCGTAATCATAGGAAACAAACTGAGGGTTGCTGGGGGGACGATGGGTGGGGGATGGGGTAACTGGGTGACGGGCACGAAGGAGGGCACATGATGTGATGAGCCCTGGGTGTTCTACGCAACTGATGAATCACTGACCTCTACCTCTGAAACCAATAATACAGCATATGTTAATTAGTTGAATTTAAATAAAATTGAATTAAACAGAAAAGAAAGCAGGTGCCTCCTGGCCCTGCAGGAGGCTGTGTTGCGGGGGTCTCTTGCTCTCATGTCAGCAAGTCAAGGAGCCTTTTTCCCTGTGTTTTCTTCCAAGAATTTTATGGTTTCAGGTCTTCCATGTAAGTCCTTAATCCATTTAGTTTCTGTGAGTGGTACAGGTTGGGGTCTGGTTTCAGTCTTCTGCATGTGGATGCCCAGCTTTCCCAGCACCACTTATTGGAGAGACTGTCTTCTCCCCACTGAGTATTCTTGGCTCCCTTAAACACTTTTTATTGGGATGTTTCAGCTCTTTTTTTTTTTTTTTTAATTAGGTTAGTTGGTTTGTAATGCAGTTAACAGCTTCAGTTCATCATCGGCTTCGTAGACAGAAGTCTCACTACCCATTAGATTCCTTCCTCTTGGTCATTTTCTTTGTAAAACATCAGATTTCCTGATGATGGTGTAATATTTTTAAAAATTCATGGGGCGCCTGGGTGGCACAGCGGTTAAGCGTCTGCCTTCGGCTCAGGGCGTGATCCCAGCGTTATGGGATCGAGCCCCACGTCAGGCTCCTCTGCTGGGAGCCTGCTTCTTCCTCTCCCACTCCCCCTGCTTGTGTTCCCTCTTTCGCTGCCTGTCTCTATCTCTGTCAAATAAATAAATAAAATCTTTGAAAAAAAATAAAAATTCATATACCATTTTTTTGATGTTTTATGAGCCCCATTTCACAGATGGGGAAAACTGAGGTTCCAGGGGAGTTAGGGACTTGGCCCGGGTTGTGTGGCGCTTTTCCCCGTTTCAAAGCCGGTCAGGGACAGGAGAAAGGGAAATCCTGACGGGTCCTCTGGGCTGGCTCTGCAGGTGTGTCCTGTCCTGTCCCAGGGGCCGCTGCCTGCAGACCTTCTCCCTGTTACCATAGACTCCTTGGGGCTCGGCCTGGGTGCCCCAATCCCAGCTCTGCCCATGAGCTTCAGGACCATTGGTGGGCCTGCCTGCCTGCGGTTTAGCCCCCTCACCCCTGCGAGGCCCTTGCTGCGCCCTCGCTTCCCCCAGCTGACCCCAGCTGACCCGGCCACTGCCAAGGCCTCCCCACCTGCTGCCTACATGGGAGAGCTGCACGGACATGCACAGCTGACGCTGGACAAAAGTACAAAAGCGCGTCCATGGAGGGGAATTTTTAACAAGTGGATGCTGGGCAAGTCGGGCACCCATGGAGAACAACTGAACCTGGACCAGAGCCGCACGCCCTGGGCAAGAACGAACTCTAAATGGGTCATGGACTTACAAGTGAAACTATAGAACTTTCATTTTAAAAAATGGAAAAAATCTTTGGGATCGAGGTTTCAGGCAAAGGGTTCTCAGGCCTGGCATTGATGCTTTGGTGTTAAGCACCTTGTCGTGTCCTAGTGGCCATTTGTATGTCCTCTTTGGAGAAGCGTCTTCTCCAGTCCTTTGCCCGTTTTTAAATCAGGGTGTATTTGGGCTTTTGTGGAGTGTTCTTTTTATATTGTACGTATTGGTCCTTCGTCAGAGATGCAAGCACAGGCTTGCAAATATTTTCTCACAGGTTGGGGGTTGCTTTTTCCTCCTCTGTTGATATTGTCTTACAATGCACAGAAATTTTCAATTTTGATCAAGTCCAAATTGTCTATTTTTCTTTTGTTTCCTGCGACTTTGGTGTCGCATCTGAGTGGTCTTTGCCAAATCCAACGTCATGAAGTTTCCCTGTTATGTTTTCTCCTAATCATTCAGGAGTTTTAGCTTTTAACTTTGATCCATCTTGAGACAGTTTTTGTAACAGTGCTAGGTAAGGTCCCAACGACATTTCTTTGCTTGTGGATATCTACTTATCCCAGCACCATCTGTTAAAAGACTGTCCTTTTCCTATTGGATGGTTTGGCAATTTGTCAAAAATTCTTTGACCATATATATGGGGATTTATTTCTGGGCTCTTTATTCTATTCCATTGGTCTGAATATCTTTCCTTATGTCAAAACCACACTGTTTTAATTGCTCTAGCTTTGTATTAAGTTTTGAGATGAGAAAGGGTTAACCCTCCAACATTGTTCTTCTTTTTTCAAGGTTGTTTTGGCTATTTGGGGTACCTTAAGCTTCCATGTGAATTTTAGGATGCATTATTCTATGTCTGCATGAAATGTCATTGGGATTTTGATAGGGCTTGCATTGCACCTGTAGACACTTTGGGTAGAATGGACATTTTAGCAGTATTAAGCCTTCTATTCCATGAACATGGGCTGTCTTTCCATTTATTTGTACCTTCTTTAATTTCTTTTATTTTTTTTAAAGATTTTATTTATTTATTTGTCAGAGAGAGAGAGCACAAGCTGGGGGAGCGGCTGGCAAAGGGAGAAGCAGGCTCCCCAGTGAGCAGGGAGCCCAGTGTGGGACTCGATCCTAGGACCCTGGGATCATGAACTGAGCCGAAGGCAGACTCTCAACTGACTGAGCACTCAGGTGTCCCTATTTGTATCTTCTTTAATTTCTTTCAGTGATGTTTTATAATTCTCAGTGTACAAGTCCTTTTCCTCTTTGGTTAAGTTGATGCCCAAACATTTTATTCTGCTTGATGCTGTTATAAAAGGAATTGTTTTCTCAATTTTTTTTTTTTTGGATTGTTCATTGTTAGGGTCTAGAAATGCAACCAATTTTTATTTTTATTTATGTAATTTTTAAAAAAGATTTTATTTATTTATTTATTTATTGGAGAGTGAGAGCACAAGCAGGGGGACGGACAGAGGGAGAGGGAGAAGCAAATTCCCTGCTGAGCAGGGAGCCTGATACGGGACTCGATCCCAGGACCCGGAGATCATGACCTCAGCTGAAGGCAAACAACCTACTGGGCCACCCAGGTGCCCCACAACCGATTTTTATATGTTGATTTTGTATCCTGCAACTTTGCCGGATTTGTTCATTAGTTCTAACAGTTTGCGTGCAGGGGTGGCGGAGGGTGGGGGATGGGAGGGAATCCTTAGGACTTTCTACAGATCAGATTAGGTGATCTGCAGTCAGAATTTTTCACTTCTTCCTTTTCTAATTTGAATGGCATATCTTTTTCTTACCTAATTGCTATGGCTGGCAAATAACAGTCTTGAAATGACAAAATGCTAGAAATGGAGAGCAGATTTGTGGTTTCTGGAGGGTTCAGGAAGGGGGGAAGGGAGCTGGGTGGGTGTGACTATAAAAGCCCCAGGAGGCATCCCTGTGCTGATGGGATGTTCTGTGTTTTGGCATGATTAATCATGACACAATCCCAGACGACATGTTGTACAGAATTTTGTAACATGTGCTCTTAGGAAAAGTGGATAAAGGGCACATAGAATCTCTCTGTATTGGGTCTCACAAATGCACATTAATCTATAATTATCTTGGGACACCTGGGTGGACTCAGTCAGTTGGGCATCCGACTCTTGATTTTGGCTCAGGTCATGATCTCAGGGACATGGGATCCAGCCCTTCACTGGGCTCCGTGCGCAGTGGGGAGTCTGCTGGAGATTCTCTCCCTCTCCCTTTGCCCCTCCCCCTGCTTGAGGAAAGTCTGCTCTCTCTCTCTCTTTCTCAAATAGATAGATCTTTTAAAAATTTGAATCTCTAATTACCCGAAAAAGTAAAAATTTAATATAAAAATCTGACCTTGTATTTCACATAGTTTTGCTTTTTATTCATTTCATTATTCTAGAACTTTATGTTTGTTCTATTCTATGATTTATTGGTTGGTATCTGATAGGTTAAAACTTATAACGGGGATTGATCTTCCCCCCACAGGTACTTTAGGGGCTCTGTTTTAGCCACGTTGCTCAGCAAGATGGGAAATACATGTCAGCACGAGGACGGAGTCTGGGCCCGGGATCTGGCTTTGGGCCACCTGGCTTGATGAGGGAGGCGTGTGCAGGAGGATGAGGAGAAACGCCTTCGAGGGCCACTTGATTTCAGGAGTCCTGCCAACCCTCCTGTCCTCCAGTGGGCTCTCGCCCAGGAGTAGGGGTTTTAATCTCTCAAGAGTGGATGATGTGCTCCTTTCCAAGAGGCAGCCCGTGGCAGGTGACAGCCTGGCTATGGAATGGCTCACGCCAGGCTCCAGGTTGCAAGCAGGGCAAGGGGGGCAACTAACCCTACCGCTCAGCTCCAATCCCCCCATTAAAACTGTTGTCACAACGCCCGCTGGGTCGGACTGCTGCTGGCCTTCAAAGCCCAGCACCTGGAGGTGCGTTTGGTCAGCAGCAGTCGTGCTGGATGCTGTGTTTATTTGCATCTCTAGTGATTGTGGAAACTAGCCGCATCCGCAGGGCTGAAATAAAGTAGGCAACATTTCCACTAGTCCTCCGCCCCGGGCCTGCTCACTGCTTGGGAGGCCGGTGGCGTCTGGCCCTTGTACTCTGGCCTTCCCACTACTTTTCTGTGTGACTGAGCGTGAGCTGCTTTCCTTCTCTGGGCTTCCATATCTCTGACTCGCTGAACGCCTGTGCTCTCAACTGCAGACATTAAACCGAATCTAGCCATGATTCGTGCATCTTGGTTAAAGCTCACGAGCTCTGTGATGAGTTTAGGGAGAAGGGAATTCTGGGCAAGCAGTTGGCTTTCCTGCAAAACAGACAGAGCTTGGGAGTTGGGAGGTTTGGCTCTGGAACAGCAAATTGAATTTTTAATTGGGGTCTCTGGTGCAAGAGAGAACTGCCTCCCAGGAAACACGAATCTCCTAGTGCACGTTTTTTGCTCTTCCTACGGGGATGTGAGCAGGACCCCGGAAGCTGACTCGTCTTCGCGTTTCTCTGGACCTGTTCCTCCGTCGGCCTTATGCCTTTAAGCCTCTTACCAGCGCACCTGTGATTCAGCTGTGCCTTCTGTCTGCAATGCCTCCCTGTCCACAAAATCCCATTCACCCTCCTGCGCCCAACCTGCTGGTGACCCGGTGGAGTTAACCCCTCGTCCTCTGGAGGCCTGGGGACTTGCCTGTTGAACAGTGAAGTCGAGTGAGCACAAGTGGCTAAGGACGGGGATGAGATGCAAGACCGCCTGGGTCTGCACCGGACTCTGCCGCCCACTGGCTGTTGCCCTTGGAATGTCTCTGTGCCTCACTTTCCTTATCTGCGTGCTGGAGTTAATAATTGTGGGTTCCCAGTAAGGTCGCTGTGATAGTTAAGGAAGCCGACATATGGGAGGTCCTTAACAACGCGCATGGGCTAAATACTAGATAAGAACCGGGAGTTGTTACTGCATTTATTACTTTACGTCCTGGCCCCTGCCTCCCCTAGACCATGAGCTGCGTTCACTTTCATATCCTTGGTGCCGTGTACAGGCACACAGAAGGTTCCCCAAACGTGCAGGATCAGGGGGTGTGGTTCTGGGCAGCCTTGTGCCAGCCCATCTCTCCACTCCCCTCCCTGGTCTAATGGAAAGAGGGCTCCTCACCTGGATAGCTCAGATACCCCCATTTGGAGATTATGAGAGAGGCTCCCCTGCTCTTTTGGGGGTGGGGGGGTGGGGGGAGTTAATAGGCACTAGGCACTTTCTTAAAAAAGATATTATTGACTTATTTGAGAGCGCGAGCAGGGGGGAGGGGCAGAGAAAGAGGGCAAACGTCAAGCAGACTCCCTGCTGAGCGCAAAGTCCGTCGCGGGGGCTCAATCCCACGACCTGGGCTGAAACCAAGACTCGGACGCTCCACCAACTGAGCCCCCCCGGTGGCCCCCGGCATGGTGTGCCTCCATTCAGACTTCTTCTAAGCACATTGCGCACCGCTCGCACGTCTGTTTTGTGGGTGAGCAAACAGCTTCAGAGAAGTTAAGCAACTTGCCCAGGGCTGCACAGCTCTTCAGCAGCAGGTGCTGTCTGCGTCCAGGGCTGGCGCCAGCACTCTGTCCCTTCGTCATCTGCCATACACTTGTTTGTCAATTCCGGAGGGGTGGCGGACTCGTCCTGGGGGCAGGTGGTGGGGTATTTCGGGATTTACAAAAGCCCCTCTTGCCTTCCCACACAGCGGGTACTGAAATACTTGAGGGGAATGCGCACAGCATTTTGTAGATGCCTGGAAGCCTTCAGAGCCTGCGGGGGAAGCAGGGAGATCCACGGGGTCACTGCCAAGGAGGCCTGTGGCCTGGGCTCAGGCATGCTCAGGGCAAGGTGCTCTCAGGACGCCCAGCCAGGCACTTTGATCTCCAGGAATAAATAAACACGGGGAGGCCCTGAGGGGGCGGGGAGGAAGGAGGCCCGTGGCGGGACCCAGGGCGCTGCATTCAGACCCTCTTGGTTCCCACGCCCACACGTCCCCACCAGATCCCAGAAGATGGAATGTCCTTTATCAGGACAAAGGTCTTTCACCTCCTGGCAGAGGCCCAGCTGTCTGTCCCAGGATGAGCGCTCAAACCCCATATGCTTCCCAGGAGCGAGTTTGCCATCCCTGCTCTGGGTGGGGACCGAGCTGGGGCCGAGCCAGGCAGGGACCCCAGCAGGCAGCCCTGCCAGGCCTTCGGTTTCTGATCCCAGTGGGGGCTGGGGTCTCCAGGTGCTCAAGACCCCTCCCCGCCCCCCCCCCCCCCCCCCCCCCCCCGCGCCCTGGCTCAGCCTCTTGCTGGAGGAGGAGAGCCTGGAGCATCTGACAGGCATACCTGCCCTCCAAAGCCCAGGAGGCCACAAAGCTTGCCCTGGTCATCTGCTTTTGCTCAGGCCCTTAAAACTCCACCAGCCAGAGGGGGACCCCGAGCAGGGACTGTTCCTGTGCACCTGGGTGGTGACAGCACCCAGGAGGGCACCCTTCTCCCATCCTGGGTGCCTCCCCCAGCCTCCTGCTCACCTGGATCTTGGTCCTGCTGGGCTCCGCTCTCCGGGCCTGGGGAGTAGGAGAGACCCAACAGGCTGGCCCTAGGGACTCCTGGATCCGTGTGCCTCCCCTGTGTGCTCCACTGGGAAGCCCCCACCCCGTTTCACTACCCCTGGAGTACACCCCACCCCGTGTCCTTCCTGCTACTCCCCTTCCCTGATACCCCCTGTTACACCCTCCCTGTTCTCTCCCCTGGCCTCGTCCCCCCGGTTGCGGCCTCCCCTCTGCAGGTGCCTCCTGGGTACCGGAGGCCTTGGGGAGGGGGGCTGTCCGTCCCTTCGCTCAGTCCCTAGGGGCAGTCCTCACTGCACCCTGGATGCACCTTCCAGAGGACTCTGTGACATGGGGGCAATTGCCTCGGCCCCCAAAGAGTACGGGGGATAGGGGGAATGCACTCTGGAAAACACTCAGGAGCAGTCGATTCGGGCCAGACTTTAAAAAATACGTTTTTGTCTTTTTCAAGCATGCATCCAAAGCAGTTCGCTCTTGGTCTGCGTGTCTGTGTAAGACCGTCTCTGCTGTGTTCTGCCCCGCATCTAGTACAAGACCAGCTTCATAACTGCACCACTGGAAATTCGGGTAACAGAAAATTCCCTGCAGCCCCATGTCCCACAGTGGCCCAGGGAGCGGGGTCACCCCCTCTGCCCGCAGGCTGCCACTCTGCAAACGCATTCACCGCCCCCCCCCCCCCCCCCGCGTGCGGCGCACACGAGGCCCTGTGTCGTCAAGATGTAAGCTTTCCTTGGGTCCAGTTCCTGGGACTCGCTCCCTTATTTCTCCCCCGTGTTGCTGACGCAGGTCGCTGCCGACTGTTTGCTGTTAGTACATCACCGAGAAGGCTCCGCTGTGACCCCTGCCCGGGGGCGTGATCCCTGCAGGACACGGCCGCCCAGCGTGGACCCTGGGCACCGAGGGACGCTGACCTCACTTGTGACGTTTGCATCAAACATCATGTGTCTTCAAGTTCCTGCTAAGAGTCTCAGGAGACATGTCTGTACTCCCCGCTCTTGCCTGTTTGGAGGAGGACGGCCTTCCGGGCTGGTGGCTGGTGGCCTCCGTGGCTGAGCGAGGGGCCATGAGCGCAGGGAAGGGGCAGTTCCCAGCCTCAGGAATCAGCTCGGGGAGATGCAGAGCCTCAGGCGAGATTCCCAACTCCACCAAAAATAGATTCATCGATGCCTTCGATGGTAAAAGGGACCATATGCGCCCATGCGGGGGCCTGGCTCAGGGGTGACCCGTGTGCCAGGGGCTGTCCCCGTACGCCGAGGAAAGCAGGGGTTTCAATTCCGAGTCTGTTCTTCCGTCTTACTTCCTTGCAGTTAGAAGGACAAAGAAGGTGTCTCCCACCATCTTCAGATTTTTAAAAATGCATTTTCATTGTTCCAGCGACTCTAGTTGGGGAGAGAATTCACAGATGGCCCAGAGCTAATGACAAACAGTCCTCACATCATTTTAGGGAGGGTGACACCTTGACATTGCAACTTTCTGAGGCCCATAGAAAGGGTTTCAGGATTGGGGTGCCCGGCGTGGGGACCCTGAAGCCCAGTCCCAGGCCCCTCTCCTGCAGGACTGGGGCCCGCCCTTCCCTCCTTGACATCTTTCCAGGATCCTGTGCAATTATGTTTTTTTATGTGGTTCCCTCCTGAGCAGTTGTGAGCAGGAACTCATCTAGGGAGCTCATATCCACACACTCAGTCATCCAATAAACAGTACTCTTTCCAGCTAAAACCCCCGTGTGAAGTCTGTCTGCATTAAAATGCAGACAGCTTAATCCACTTGCACGTGGCTGAGCTTTGGGCCGGGAGCTGGGGCTGCAAAGGAGGTGCCGAGAGCCTGCAGGGCTGGGGGGCTTCTCCTCTGCTCTCAGCTTCCATCAAGCCCTGGGGTGTGGAGAGCAGAGGGGGACAGCAGCGGCCATCCCTGGGAGCTCGGCCCAGGGGCGTCTCCAGCACGGCCGGGGAGGTGTCTCTCCAGCACAGGACTCCCCATGTTGCTGAATGAATGAAGAAATGAGCTTAGAAGCGGACAGTAGGCTCTGTACCACGTTGCAGGACTCTGCTCACCTGTGGGGCCCTCAGTGTCCCCAGCAACAAGGACATCCCTTCCTGCCCTGTCAAGCTGTGTCCTTTCCTCCCAAGGAGCACCGCTCCCTGAGGACTAGCCTGAGGCAGGTGTCTGGGGTTGGGGGGGAGGGAGCTCCCCCAGCAGAGCCCTCAGGTCATCTGTTGAATGTGGCACAGCTGGGCCGCATCTCCGAAGAACGAAGAACGGAAGTTCTTACTACAACCCTGGTGATTTTCGGGTGTGACTCACAAATGTTTCATACGTTTGCTGGGTTCACCAGAGAGATCAAGGTCTTCCAGGTGCTGGAGGCACCTGCGTGCTCTGGCTCTCGTCCCCCACCACAGAGCCAGCAACAGCCCCTCCACCACTCCTCTGACCCTCCTGCCTCCTTCTTCCTCAGAAGGACCTCATGACTACTAGTCCAGGGTCATCTCCCCGTCTCAAAATCCAGAGCCCCTTTGCCATGTGGGCTACCAGGTGGGGGTCACAGTTTTTGGGGTTTGGGATCTAGAGCTGTCCCCTGAGCTCCGCCACCCCTGTCCACTTGTTCCCTTGCTCCCTGGCCTGGGGGGCTTGTTTGTTCTCAGCTGGAATCCTGCAAGCTCACCCCCATTCTCCACCTAGAAGCCTGGACCTGGGTTTTGGATTCCACCCTTTTTCCCTTCTCAAGGACCTGCTCCGGGACCCTCCTCTTCGCTCCCCTTCTCCTCCTCCTTGTTCCCCTTACCCTCGTCCCTTCTCCCCTTCCTCTCCTCCCTCTCTGTTACGGATGCTTTCTTTACAGCCATTGGGGTTCAGGTCCCTTTTGGCTTGAATGCCCCCTTTGGGGACTGCCCCTCCTCTTTACCCCTTTCTGGGGGAAATGCATCACCACTCAGGAGCCCTGTCCCCTTCTATGCCATCCATCTGACCGTCCCGGTTCTGTCTCCTGGTGATCAGTGGTCAAATCTACACCAAGTTCCACCTGGGTGTGAGCTCAGGTCCCTTGTCACCTCTCGTGTCTGTTTCTACACGCACCTCACGACTGGCCCCCTTCCTGCTGGGACTACCATCTCCAGGGCAGAGCTGATCCAGTCCTCTGCCTTAAATCAGCCTCTTCTGCATTTGGAAGGCACCAGAACAGACAAGATGTCCTAGCCCCGTAGCTCCCCGCATGGCATTCCTACTACCAATAAATATTGCACACTAGGTAGCACTTGCTGTGTCTGCAAATGCAGACTCGCCAAATCCACGAGTCGCACTGCCATGAAGATCGGATCCAAAGAACAATCAAATGGCCATTCAGCTGACGGACAGCTTCTGGAGCTTGGCCGGGGGATACAAACAGGGGGGTTCCCTCCGCAGAAAGGGGCCAAGTGTGGGTAGGAAGCGAGCGGCACAGAACAGGCCATGTGACGTGGGGGGGGGGTCCTTTAGTCATCCCACAAACTCTTGGGGAAGGTCCTCCCTGGGCAGAGGACCGACCCGTGTGGGCCACACCGTGGCTTGGACCAGCTGGAACATGGACAGTTCAACACAGCAGGGAGGCAGGGAGACGGGCTTCTCTAGGATTCCAAGAAAGGCCACTTAAAAGGGACAACCGAGCTTCATCTTCGTGCCCTAAATTTTTAGCCAAGATTTTCGGAAGCATGGTGCTCATCTGAGCTATGGGCCACCCCTCCCTAAAGGGAGAGAAAACCGACTTTGTATTTCCGGAAAACAACACGGCAACCGGTATCTAGAGCTTTAAGTCTGACAGAATAATTAGCCTCGAGCAAGTTTTCACAAAAGAAATGATTTAAAAAATATGGGCAAAGATTTATGTTCAAGGAAGCTCTTGTAAAAGTACTTACAAAAACCAAGATTTTTAAGAAGTGGAAAGTAACTGCTTTATGATAGGAATGGTCGGTGGACCTGGATGGCTCAGGCCGTTGAGGGTCTGACTCTTTTTTTTTTTTTTTTAAGATTTTTATTTATTTATTCGACAGAGATAGAGACAGCCAGCGAGAGAGGGAACACAAGCAGGGGGAGTGGGAGAGGAAGAAGCAGGCTACCAGCGGAGGAGCCTGATGTGGGGTTTGATCCCATAACGCCGGGATCACGCCCTGAGCCGAAGGCAGACGCTTAACTGCTGTGCCACCCAGGCGCCCCGAGTGTCTGACTCTTGATTTCAGCTCAGGTCATGGTCTCAGGGTCCTGGGATCGAGCCCCACCACCACTGGGCTCCGCGCTGAGCACAGAGTGTGCTTGATATTTTCTATCCCTCTCCCTTTGCCCCTCCCCCTCTCTATGAAAAGATAAGAATGGTCACATCAGTAAATGACACATTTGTATGTCACGTGATCTTAATGTCACGAACAGGGATTCCTCACGCAATAGAAAATGAAGTGGTTATTCATATAACACGTTCAAACCGTCTTATAAACCTGTGTTAGGGCTGAAAGCATGTGAACCAAGATATTCCTCCTCCTGGATCACGGATGCTGCTGTGATGGTAATGATCGTGTCCTTGTTTATTTGGGGACTTATTTCCTGCAATTTCCGTAATGGCCATGAATCACTGTCGTGATCAGAGGGCCCCGGAGTGAGGGAGCCAAGGCAGCCCCCGGGACACATCAGCTGCCGAACTGAGTTCCCACGTTCCTTCCAGTCCCCAGGGCGTCCTCCACGGGGGAACTCTGCAAGATCCGCATCCACAGTGATGAAACCGAGGCTCGGGTAGCAGGTCAGAGGGCAAGGTGAAGCCGGACCGTGGGCTTCCTTCCCAGCAGGCCCAGTGCCGTCCTGCCTCGGTGGCCTCCTAGACTATGAGCTGCCCATCCCCCACCCTCCCGGCCCACCATGGTAACAGAGGGTCCCTCTGCTCTCCAAGATGCAGTTTCAAGGGCTTCTTGGCATTCCTGAGTGTGAGGTTATCCCACGAACGTGTCAAACTCTTGCCTGGGGTTCAAACTGTATCTATCGTTTGTAACATGGGTTGCCAGAAGCTACCGGTGGCCAGTGAACCGTGTTGCTTCTGGAGACACGGTGACGAAGCCATGTCTTGGGTCTAGCTTGGGATCAGACAAAGCCTAGTAAAATGGGACGCCCACGAGGATGGAGGGGTGGGGAAGACAGAGGGTGGGGCAGGAGGGCCCGGCACAGGCTTCCCCAGGTGACGTTCTGGAGAGCCCTCCCCTCTGCCCCCCACCCCCGTCCTGCTAGAGACGCCCCAAATCCCACCCACCTCACAAAGTCCATGAACTACAAGTGGAGTAGCCAGCAGGCCTTGTGGACTGAATTCCCTGTGTTCCGTTTCGGGAGACAGAAACTCAGTCAGGAGGGATTGAATTTCCGCTCTGCCTGCCTCTGGCTGTGTGAAGCCGCGGCTCCGTGCGCGGACGCAGGACACAGCGTCGCTGGGATTGTTTTCCAAGCAGTAAACGGAAGCTCAGGGGTTTACCTACTCCTGGGATACTCAGGTGTTGCCGTCACGTAGGACAGGCCCTCCCCGTCTTCCCGGTCTCTGTGAGGCTGAGTAGGGAGTCTCAGGCTTGCGCTGGACCCAGCCCCCCATATCCAGGTGAGATGTTAACCCCAGAGGCATTGGTCCTAAGGCCCGTCCCCCTCTCGCTGCCTCTCTGGGGAAAGGCCATAACGGAACAGCTTCAGTAGCAAACTTTGTTACACTTTCAAGGCGTTCCAAAGTGTGTATTAGCCTGAATGCATTCATTCAGCCCCCCACCTGTTGCACAACACGTCCCAGGCTGCTTACCGGGTGCCGAGAGTGCCCCGATGATTAAGATTCGGGTCTCAGGTCAACAGGAAATGGAGACCCCGACCCCTTCCCAACACAGTCCAGCCAGTGTCCACACATCCTACCTCCTACCTCCTACCATCACTTACAACACCCTCACTGTCTGCCAGAAGTGCAAAGGCCCTGGGGATAAAAACATGAGGCTATTACCTGCCAGGAGCCTACCTGGAGCACAGCTGGGGCACAGAGGAGGGCAGGCGGGGCAGCCTGGGTGAATGGGGGGGCTCTTTGGTCCTGGACTGGGCACCGGCGTAGGTCTCAACAGGAGACCCGGGGAACGTGACCAGTATGCAAGCCAACTTCCCCTGCCCCATGCTTCTCTCTGCACATGCCTTTATTTGGGGAAGAAGGAGAGAACCAAATTCTCCTCCTGGCCTCGGCCAGCTCTGAGTGGGGGACTCAGCTAGGAGAGGGGCCGGGCTCCCCACTCAGGGTCTCTTCCTATGCCTCCGGCCCTGCTCTCACTGGTGCTGAAGAGTCGGGAGTTTTCCGTTCATTCCTCAGTTAACGCTTTCGTTCACGCGTGGACGGTATGAACAGCAGTTAGGGGCTAGACGGACGGCGTGTGCAGACACGAACCAGGTGAAGACGTCCCGCTCCTGGGAAATGCCGATGTGCGTGGTCTCAGCAGAAGGGCTGGTTGGGGGTTGGGGCCACCTCTGCCGTCTCTTCCTCTCCAGCTCATCTATAAGGACCTGCTCACGAAATGGTAAAGAAAAGAAAAGAAAAACCCCAAAACCTGTCCCACTAACTGGACTTATGTCACAAACGGGATGAGAATGCTTTCAGGTCGCTGGAAAGTAAGTGGGAAAGAAACCCACCGAAATCCGTCTCTGGCTCACCTGCTCCGTGGACATCTGTGAATGCACAACTGCCCTGTTCCAGAAGGGACCGGACATCGCCTACGAAGAAACGGAGGACACCGTTAGTGCGTTGATTCTCTGGCTTTCCTGGGAAGTTTGTGTGCTTTTGTAGAATGTAGAATGCTGGGCTGGCAGCAGGAAAACCCAGGACACTCCGCTGACCTGGTGAGGACTCGGAGAGGCTCAGCCCGTCCCGTCGGGACCTGGCCCCGCGTAACATCTGTGTGCAGAGTACTTGGCCCGGAAGAGCCGGGGAACGCGGCCTCCATCTGAGAGCAAATCACACGTTCTGGCCAAACGCCCTGAACGTGGCTCTTACTTTCAGAGAATTCAGTGTTTCCTTCAGCTCTTACGTGACATGAAGGTACAACGAAGGCAGAATTCACCAGAAAAAGGAAAAAAGAACACAATGTTTTTCCTTTTGCTCCTTTGTCCTTGTCATGGGTACAACAAAAATGAGAATGACCCAAACCTTGAAAAATCACACTTGAAAGAAAAACGTCCGTGGAAAATACAAGCCCTTTCTGGAAATAGTGGGGACTCTGGGTGATAGTGGCTCCAGCTATCATTTAGACCACAGAGTAGTGTCTGCTCTGTGCCGGGATCACAGACGGGGGACCACGAAGCCATACTGAGCCCCGCTGGGGTCCCCTGGCTCCTGGGTTCCCGTCGTTAGAACCAGGGCCCTGGTCCAGCTTGGTCGAAGGTGGAGAACTATCCGTGGCCTCCCAGGCCCACCCCTGCCCCAGCAGCCGGCGAGGACCCAGGCCACACCAGCCACGCCCACCTGCATGCCCAGCCCTCCGAGCCAGGCTAGGAATCCCCACACACAAACCTCTACTGTGAGCAAACAGGTCCTCATGGCCAAGCTCCATCCTGCTGGCCTGACCACAGCACTGTCCTTGCACGAAGGCTCATTCAAAGCTGTGGCCACATTTTGGCGAACCTTCTAGTTAGAGCCGGGGTCAGCCTCCCTGCTGGGGTGCACAGGGTACTGGAGGAACCCCCAGGGCCCTCACTCAGCTCTCCTTCCCTGTTCCTGCAGGGGTGGGGGTGCCTGAACATACTGACAGTCTCTCCTCCTGGCTGGAATAGCATTAGGTCATCTGTGGAAGGATATTTCCAATATGTGAGGCACTCAACCCAGGGCCACAACCCAGTGGGGCTCCAGCCACGTCAGGTCCTCTGTCCCAGAGTACCCAGTGCCTTCTTGGCTTCCTGGATCTGCTTGGAGGTCCCTCTGGGAGGAATCCCATTGTCCACCTCCATCCGTCAACCTCGGGTATACTCTTCAAGGACAGATCTCTCTGGGCATCTCTGATTTCTATGAGTCTTCCCGATACCAAGTCTGAGATGGTCCCACATCATCCCTGCGGGACTTTGCTTCTGCCCTAGTAGAATTTATCCCTTGCCTGGCTCCCTGGGTGTGCAGGCTTGTAGGAGCTTGCCAGGAGAGGATGTTGAGTGAATAAGCTCTTCGCATACATGAGGCACGGGGCCCTTTTCCCCTTACAAATGGAAGCAAGTCAAAAGCATAAATCAGTGCAGCAAAGGGCCAGGAATGGTGTTCTTTTCCTTTGGGCCATGCAGCCCTGAGCTGAGCTGCCTTCCAGGATGCCGGCATGGGGAAGAGGGTGCTGGGCGCGGGGCTCCAGGAACCACGGAGGAGGAGGGAGGAAGGGGGGGAGGGGAAGGGTGGAGGGGGAGGAGGAGGGGGAGGAGGAGGGGGAGGAGGAGGGCGGAGGGGGACAAGGGGGAGGGGGAGGGAGGAGGGGGACGAGGAGGAGAGGGAGGGTGAGCATCCCAATGTTATGGCCACCCAGACCGACAGGCCACAGCTCAGCTGCCCGAACCACAGTCGTAAAGCCACAGTGCGGAGCACAGCCAACGAGGGGCAACCTTTGGTCTTTTCCTTCAGCATGCAGAGTTGAGCGCCTACTGTATACCAGCATCCGCGCAGACCCTGGGGGTGTGGCAATGGGTAAAGCCAGGGTCCCTTCCTCGAGGCACTTCCAGAGCCTGGGGGAAGCAGGCAGGTCCATTCCACGGCGTAAATGCACAAATGCACGGGACGGTCCTCTTGTCTTTTGTCCCCGGAGCATACAAGATGCTCAATGAAGAAAAATCTCCTGTTAAAAACAGTCATAACCAACAGTACTGTTGAGCGCATCCCTGTGTCAGGGTCCTAAGAAGAAAAATCTCCCGTTAAAAACAGTCATAACCAACAGTACTGTTGAGCGCCTCCCTGTGTCAGGGTCCTAAGAAGAAAAATCTCCTATTAAAAAACAGTCATAACCAACAGTACTGTTGAGCGCACCCCTGTGTCAGGGTCCTAAGAAAAAAAATCTCCTATTAAAAACAGTCATAACCGGGGCGCCTGGGTGGCACAGCGGTTAAGCGTCCGCCTTCGGCTCAGGGCGTGATCCCGGCGTTATGGGATCGAGCCCCACATCAGGCTCCTCCGCTATGAGCCTGCTTCTTTCTCTCTCCCACTCCCCCTGCTTGTGTTCCCTCTCTCACTGGCTGTCTCTATCTCTGTTGAATAAATAAATAAAATCTTAAAAAAAAAATAAATATCCTTTTAAAAAAAAAATAAAATAAAAAAATAAAAACAGTCATAACCAACAGTACTGTGGAGCGCATCCCTGTGTCAGGGTCCTAAGCAGAAAAATCTCCTATTAAAAACAGTCATAACCAACAGTACTGTTGAACGCCTCCCTGTGTCAGGGTCCTAAGGCCACATTGTTACCTCACTCCATTTTCCCGAGGGCCCTCTTGATCTTACAGATGAGGAAATGGGAGAGGGAGCCCCTCAAGGTAATGAGCATGGCGGGGGAGTGACGCAGGGAGGACATGGGGGCGGGACCCCAACCCTAGCCTGCCTTTCACTGTAATGGAGGAGCTGGGGAAAGGTGACTCCTCGGGGGGGCTGTCCCCCAGCTAGAGGCGGAGGCAGGAACGGGCCCACTGAACCTGTCCCCGTGACTGGTCGTCCCAGTCTGGTACATCGGGGGGTTTTCTTTGGGAATAGCTGCGGGGCGCCCAGCTTTGCCTTCCCTGTTTCTCGGGGACCAGGGTTGCCGCCCTGGCCTCCTACCGGACACCAGTGCTGAAGGCCCCAGCATGGGAAACTGAGGCAGGACGCAGACGCGCACCTGCAGGGACCCCCAGCCCAGCCAGCCTACTGCTTCTAGTTTCCAGCTTTCGTTTTCGGTGTTCATTTTATTCTTAGCCCGAATGTGACACTTCCTGTCTGCAACATGCAAATGCGGGGCTGCCACAGATGTCTGGAAAGTCACAACCCCGACGCTGTCAGACAGTGAGCGTGGGATTGCATAGGGGGTTCATTTTCTAAAACTTCCATGACTATTGTTTTTGAGTTTCCCCCAGGTGGGCATTGCCTTGGAAGGAGAAAAATCCTTCGTGCTGTGAGCAGGAGGAATGCCGGCTTCAGCCCTTGGCTTCCCCATCTGAAAAGTGGGGCCCCACTAGTGCCTCTCTCACCAGGCCGGTTAAGGGCCTAGCTTACAAATGTTACTGAGCACGGCTGTGGCCCAGAGACTGGGCACTTGAGGCCATCAGATGGGGGCCCTGTCCTTGAGGGGCCAGCAGGGAAGAGAAAGGTTTCCAGATGCAACAAAAATTCAAAATGGAGCACGCAGTGGTAGAGGGAGGAGCACGTCCTGGGGGCAGCTGGGGGAGGGGTCCTCCAGGGAGCTGCAGTTTGCCAGAATGGGGCCAGGGGCTTCTGGGTATGCGAGTACAAAAGGATGCGAGAGCCCGTGGCACTGGGGGTGGACACAGGTCCATGGAGGGCACTGCCCCGTCATGTGGGGCAGGGGGCCAGGGGTGGCACCTGGCCCTGTGGGACCCCGGATTTACTGGTAAGGCTGAACCACCTGAGCCCCTCAACAGGGCTGGTTTGAAGAGATCTTGTTCCAGAGATGCCCGTCGGTCAGGGTCAGCCCCACAGTAGGTCACCATCTTCCGGCCCCGTAGCAGGGACTGGATGGTTCTTCCTCGACCTCAGCGGCCCGCGGGTCCAGTGCCGCTCCCACTGTCACTGTGCTGTCCAGCTTCCCCAGAGGAGCGTGAGCAAGGGTGGACACAGGACCCCCCCCTACCCCCAGGTATCAGAGAAACACAAGCCGCGGGAAGCCCGCCAGTCCTGTCCCTTCCCTGGGCCCATCTGTGATGAGTGACAATCTCGTCCTAATGAGAAGCAATAAAGGCTAATTATCCCCAGAGTCTGACAGGTGTGTCTCAACACTTCTGCATAAAAAAGCAGGGCCACCCAGCAGGCCTCTGGAGAGCCGGCCCGCAGGAATCCATGGTGCTGTTTGCACAAACGGAGCAGGGCGCATCAAAGGGGCCTTTTGGGCAGCCGGGGCAGCCGGGGAAGCTGGGGAAGCGGGGGCAGCCGGGGAAGCTGGGGAAGCGGGAGCTGGTGTTGGCCTCTCTGCACGCGGAAAGGCAGGTTGAAGAGAAGCCACTGCGTGGCTGGGGGTGGGGGGCCTGGTGGATGTCCCCTCACAACATGCAGGAGCTGGGGTGACAGACACACATCGTAAAAAGGGACACAGAGCCACACACATGGAGGGGTCTAAGGAAAAGTGCGGGCAGTGGGGAATCAGCTGGGCCAACATTTAGCTTTCTCATCTGGTGCCTTGGAAGCTAGGGATGGACAGCGTTCCTAACGCAGTGCGCAGTTCTGTCCTCCTGGTTCAGCTGCCTGCCGCTCTCCGGGGGGCCTGGGATCCCAGCCGTGACGATGGCTGGCCCTGCACGGTGTGCTCCTGTGTTCCCGGGGCCTGGTCCAAGGAGCGGGTCTGGAAGGATGAGCAGAAAGTGACTGGGGGCTCAGAGAGACCCCCGAGGACAGATGCATGGATCTGCTCTCACTCATCTGGAGGCCAGACCAGGACCCACCAGGCTATGGCATCACAAGCTGGCACTCCAGCAGCGGGGAGATGGCGATCGGGATAGGGGACATTGGCAGGCAAGAGAGTGCTGGGCATCAGTGGGGAAGCAAGCGATGCCTGCATGCAGACTCAGAGTCTGGGGCCCGTGGAGATTCCTGGAGCCTACTGGCTCTTCCCGACGTGTGCACCTGCCCAGGACAGCACAGCTCGGGAGTCCAGCACAGAGGAGACATGACGTCCTTACGGTGTCCTGGGCTGGACAAGGGCTGGCATCAGAGGGAGGAGGGCAGAGGGGTCCAGGCTCGCCAGCTGGGTCCCCTGGGCCCCCGGGAGGTGAGCAGAGGTTCTAGTGGGCTACTAAGAGGATGGGGTCGGATTCCAAAATAGAACAGCTGGTGCTGTGTAGACAGAGACTGGGGGCCACGGGCATGGGAGGAGAGGGACCAGTTAGAGAGCAGAGGGGTAGAGCAGGGAACACATGCTCACACACGCACGTGCACGTGCAGCACACACACGCACGGGTGCACACTCACACCCACTCGGACACTCACACGAATGCACACACACACACACACGCACACACACAGCACAGGCAACCACTCAGGGTGGTGCAGTGACGGTGTAAGTGGAGGAGGGACAGCACCGTCGTTGGGGCGTGCCAGCCGGATCGCTCACGGTGTCGGGTGATCGTGTCTTCCCTGACATGCTGGTCTTTCTGTTCAGAAGTGTAAAAGGCACCAATCAGGACTGGAGACAATAGTTCAGAGATGAGACAATACACAACCTCTCAACGTTATTCTTAAATGCACAGAAAATTGCTAGCTGGGTGTGCTCTTTCTCCAGGAACAGTCGCAGTGACGGACCGGGCGACTTACTTTATTGCGTGGCAGTGAATAGAGTGCCTGGAGGAGAGAGTGTCCAAGCTCCGAGATTGAGGTCATCAGACACTTCAGTTAGTAAAGATTCGCTACGTCAAAGGAGCAATTCAAACCCTGGCTCGCGCGTTGAAGGGAAATCTGACCAGCTTTAAACACTGATGTCTCTTGCGCCCCAACACGTCTGAAGAGCGCAGAGGATCGAGGCCTCCATCTCCCGGGCAGCCTTGGGCTGCAGCCCAGCTCTCGCCGAGACTCGCTGTCCCTGTGACCTCAGCAAGGACGGTGGTCGCCCCCCGTGCTTCCGAGGTCTGAAGAGCCTTATGTCCCGGATTCGTGACCCTGCACAAAGTCTGACTCCAGATGTTTGGAAAATGTTCGCTCTTCCATTTGATAGCGAGCCCATGAAATCAATGCGGGTTGGGTATCAGTTCTATGCCAGGTACGGAGCCAGGTGCTTTAGGAAGAAAGCCGTTAGACGCATGTGGACGCCTGGAATTCACAGCAACGAGACAGGCAGTTCAAAACCCCAGTACGCCTTAAACCCTTCCCACCTCTGCATTATTCAAACTCACCTGTCACCTCGCTCTTTCTCCTTCTGGGCCACTGAGCAGGTGGCCAGGGCGCTGTCTCCCTGCAGACGCCTGGTCCACGGGGCCCTGAGGACTTTCTCCATAGTTATGGAGTGCTTACTTACCAGGTGTGAGCTTCGGGATCAGATGCGGTCTCCTCCCTGCCAAGGTCTAGGTAGACGTTCGCAGCAGGATTCCGGTGCATCACCCCCTCGGAGGTCTAGCGCCAGTGGCCCTGCACACATCAGTGGTTCTCAGAGTGTGGGCCACATACCCCTGAGGCTCCCCGAGAGCTCCTCAGGGGACCATGGAGATCGGACCACCCCCTGTCACCAGCAACATGTTCTTTGCCTCTTCGGCTGAGTTCACGTGTTCACTGAAGACACAGAAGCCAAGGTGGCGGATGACGCTGGTGCCTCCCCGTGGATACAGGTGATGGACGAGCTCCTTGCTGCCTCGTATCCACTGTAAAAATGTGGATCTATGATGAAGCAGTAGAAATTAATAATTAAATGTGGGCCCTCCCCCCAAACAGGCTTTCTACATCTCTGCATGACAAAAGGGAAGGACGCAGAGCCCTGAGGGCCAGCACCTGCCCTGGGGGTTGAACAGGCTGCCCCATCTTGAGCTCCGTCTTTGCATCGGGATGCTTCCAGGGACAGGTGATGCTGGTGGCAGATCGGTGGGGGTTTATAAAAAATGAAGCCGGTGAGGCTGACACTTCAAGGAAAACACCTGAAAGTATTTCAAGGCCAAGGATAAAATTCTAGCTGTTACGAGAAAGGCTAGTACTCTGGACATCTTTGTAATTGCCCTGCGAGCCTAACAGCTTCTACCGCGTAGAACTGTCTGGGCGAGAACTTTGGGGCCCTGAACACGTGATTTTTTTTTTTTTTTTGGCTATTATATAATGAAATGAGTCATGATGCGGAAGATCTGCTTCACTCGTAGAATTGACGCTTTGCAAATGACCAATGGGTGATGTGGCCAAGTTGGGCACAGGTCGGGGGATCCATTTAAAGTGCAAGAGATCCATCCAGCCAATGGATTTTACGGAACCCACCAGGGCACGTTCATTGGTAGGACTTTGATTCTGCCTAGCAATTCAACTCTATTTTTTTCAAAGATTTTATTTCTTTATTTGAAGGAGAGAGAGAGCATGCGTTCACACTTGGGGGGGAGTGGCAGGCAGAGGGAGAGGGAAAAGTGGCTTCTTCAGGGGGGAGCCTGGTGTGGGACTCGATCCCAGGACCCTGAGACCGTAACTGAGCCGAAGGCAGACACTTCACTGACTGAGCCACCCAGGAGCCCCTGCAATTCAACTTTAAGACATGACTGCCTGGTTCTGGTATCTTATCAAAGAAAAATAGCTGTAACAATCCCCAAAACGCTGTTGAAGTATTCTTCCTTTTCCAACTGCTTATCTGTGTGAGGCCCGATTTTCCTTATACATTTCACCAAAATAATATCTCAAGAGACGGAAACCAGAGCTGACTGAGAATCCAGTCGCCTCCCAGGGCAGACATCAGATCTGCACAAAAGCGAAACCCTGCTCTTCTTCTCCTTAAATTGTTTGGTTTTGGAATGTGCACTACTTTTCTTTAAAAAGCCGTCATTGAGGTTAACGTGTAATTCTTATGTTTTCAATAAGTCAGTGTTTGGGTTTTTCCATTTTACTTTCTACTACGGACAATACTAACACGTATAAATACATGAACAGGAGCTCTTTGGGGTCTTAATAAACACTGAGAGAGTAAAGGGTATGAGCCAGAGTTGGCGGACATCTGGTGTTTACAAGGTGGTTCTGGAAAGAGTTTGGGAGGAGGGGCTAAACAGGGTGGATTGCTCATTGCATTGAAAAGAATCTGGGGTGTTTAGATCATTCCAGGAGGAGGTGGGAAGGGAGGGCCTGCGCACAGGGCTGGGCAAGGGGGCCAGCAGGCGTGGACGCCATGTGTGGGGGCTACAAGAGTCCCCAGCTGTGCATTGAGGTGGGCTGTGCGGCCATGTGGGAGTTGGCAGGGAGTCCCCTGTCTGTAAGAACAGGGTGTGTGTGTGTGCCTGCACGCATGTGTCTCGATGTATATGTGTGCGAGCGCATGTGAGCATGCATGTGTCTCGATGTATACGTGTGCATGTGAGCGTGCGTGCATGTGTCTATATGCATATGTGTGTGTGAGTGTGCGTGCTCACGTATGCATGTGCGCACATGCTTGGGTGTCTGTGTGTGTATACACGTGCAGGGGTGGGATGAGCTGTGCCAAGGCAATGTAAAACAGAAATAAACATCCAGGGGACAAGGCCCTTCACACGTGGAAGCACGTAAGGTGACATAGGCTCTGAGAGCCCGAGGTAATTGCCAGAGCCTCTCCCTGCACCCTGAGCGCCCCAGGATCACAGGAAATCCATGGAAGTCTCAGGCGGACTTCCGATGTCTCTGGGCGCACGTGCAGAGCTGGCCGCCGTTTGATCTGAACTTCTGTGTTTATGGTCAGCGAGCCCAGGCTTGGGTGGGTACTTGGGTAAGGATATCCTGGCGGGAGTGGGGGGGGGCTCTGCGGAATAGCCCTCTAATCGTGAGTGAGGCAGTGTGGGGTGCACGAGGTGGGGGGACGCTGACAAGCCCAGAGGAGCCTCTAGAGGCTTGCTTCCTCTCCGGCCCTGGGACGGCCACTCCCCAGCCTGCTCTGAGGGACCTGGGCTGCCCACCTTCACTGCAAATTCAGGGCTCGGGGGAGATCTAAGAGATCCACACCCACCCGGGGCTTTTCTGGTGTGAGCTGAATGACTGGCAAATCCCCACAGCGTTTGTTGCCTGCTTTTTGCACTGTTCCCCCGCTTCCCTTCTTTCCTGAGGGGTGTCACGAATTTTCTCTGGTCTCCAGTCTCGAGTCTGTAAGTTCAGCAAGTTAGAAGCCCGGATGCAGCTAACGAGACCTCCCCGCGGAGGCCAGCAGGATGCAGGACGGATGGAGAAGAGGAAGGAAAGCAGCCCGATGCCCGGCGCAGGCACTCTGCTCCTTAGAGAGGGTGCTGGGGACAGCAGGACGCCTGGGCACCCCTTCTCCACCTGCAGTGAGGGGTCTGGGCTGCTCGCTACCTGGTTGTCCCTGGATCCTTCACCACGGGGGAACCCAGATTCCCGCCTTCCCTTTGGTTCTGCAAACAACCTGACAGCTAACCACTTTTTCTGCTCCAGTTGACCAAAGTCCATTTGTTTTGCTCGCAACCGAGAACCCTGACTGATGCACTCAGCTGCAGATACGGATCAGCTTCAGTCCCCGGGAAGGAGATGTGCAAGCCCGAGACTTGTGTGCTCAGAGAGCCTCGGTCTTTCTGGCTCTGAGATTCGGGGAGTTCCTCTGCACGGCTCTGACTCAGTTTCCAAAGTTCAGAGCCTCGAACCTGCAGGAACAGACCTTGCACCCTCAGGGACTTCTGTTTCACATGTGTCCACACACATCCCTTCTCCTGCCTTCATGGTCATTTGTATTTTGAACCAGAGCAGCCGGGGTCGGCAGGGGTGTGGGAGGTGGGATGCTTTTTTGCCTCATCCAGGTTTGGGCTTAGTCCCCACTATAAGCCCTGGCTGATTCCCAGGGCCACCGCACAGAGCAAGCTCCATCTTCCCGAGTTACAGGTGGGTAAACTGAGGCCTGCAGAGGGCCTGAATCAGGGGCAGAATCCAGATTCAAACCCTGCTCTGCTCTTTCTATGGCAGTTTGGGTAATGGGGAGCAGGTCCCCAAGTTACTGAAACCAGCAGGTGAAATTAGGGACAGATGCCCTAGAGGCAGCGTATGTCGATTTAAAGCCTTACCAGAAAAGGAATAAGACAAAACTAGTGCGGGGGCGCCTGGGTAGCGCAGTCGTTAAGCGTCTGCCTTCAGCTCAGGGCGTGATCCCGGCGTTCTGGTTTCGAGTCCCACATCGGGCTCCTCGGCTAGGAGCCTGCTTCTTCCTCTCCCTCTCCCCTGCTGTGTTCCCTCTCTCACTGGCTGTCTCTCTGTCACATAAATAAATAAAATCTTAAAAAAAAAAAAAAGACAAAACTAGGGCGGGGACTGTGTGATATTTAGGTGAAGGTTAAGTGACAGTAACTTTCACTATTGCTTCAAAACTTTCTGGACACTTTCACACAAGGTCACTGGACCCACTTTACAGATTAGAAACTGAGGCTTGGGGTGTTCGGCATGCTGAGAGACCCCACTCGCTCCTCCCCACGGTGCTGATGTCCCTGCGGGTGAAGTGCACCGGCCGCTCTACCCGTTCTATAACTGCCCAGGGGAGTGGGCTCCATGGTGACCCTAGCCCCGCCCATCCCACTGGGGAAAGTGGGGCCTGTTGACTCCAGGCCTCCTGAGGTTCGCAGCTCTGAACACTTTCTCTGCGCGTTCTCCAGTGACAGGGCCCAACAGTGTCCAAAGGGCAGAGTGGGTTCTCATTTGCTTTGAGGGGGTGGTACCCAGGATCCAGGGAGAGAGCTCTCACGGGGAGCCCCGTGAGTTCAGAGACTCGTGTGCTGGTTTCTCTCACTGGGGCTTGCTTGAACAGACCCCCCCAGGTCAGTGTGGTGCTGTCTGCAGGTGCCCTGAGTGGCCCTCATGCTGGCGGAACATTCCCCCCTCAAGCCAGCCCAGCCCCATTTAGCACAAGGAGAATCCAGAGTCAAGAAACTTCTGTGATCTCAGCGGCTGCTAACAGGTCATTGTGGTGTTTCTAGGGACATTTTTTGGCTGGATGCGTCTCCCCGTGATGCTGGCTTGGTTTATGTGCGCAAGAATGGGTCTAAGAGAAGAAGGTAGGATGGAGGGAAAGACAGGGGTCCAAGGGCAGGTCCGCGCATGCGTACGGAGGACAGAGTTGGCCAGCCCTGCCCCCAGGAGGCGTGGTCTGTGTCAGTAGGACGGCTGGAAGGGCGGTGAGGGGATGTGAATCCCTAAGGCATATACGCAATTACAACAAAGAGCACAAAATAAATCAGATGCAATATAAGTAATCAAAACACTTTATTTTAGGGCAGTTTTAGGTTCACAGAAAAACTGAGCAGAAAGTAGAATTCTCATAGCCTCCCTGGTCCCGGGCCCCAGCGTCTGCTGTTCTAACGCCTTGGGTTGCTGTGGCACGTTCTCTGGGTCTGGACAAACGTGTGACGTCGTGCATCCATCATGATAGAACCTCACAGAGTAGTTTCACTGCCCTGAACGCCCCGTACTCCCCCTGTTCGTCCCCCTCCCCCGGACCCCTACAGCCACTGAACTCATGACTGTCTCCACAGTTGTGCCTTTTCCAGAATGTCAGAGTTGGACACTTACAGTCAAGGTCTTTTCATGGCATGCTAGGTCATTTCCTTTTTAGCACTGAATAATATTCCCTTGTCTGGATGGACCACAGTTTAATGTCCATTCACCCAATGAAGGACAGCGTGGCTGCTTGCAAGCTTTGGCAATTATGACTACAGCTGCTGTAAACAGCAATGAGCAGGTCTTGGCGTGGACATAAAGTTTTCAACTCATTCTGGTAAACACCTAGGAGCATGATTACTGGATTGTATGGTAAGAGTAAGCTTCATTTTGTAAGAAACCACCAAACTGTCTCCCAGAGAGGCCGCACCACTCTGCATCCCCCCACCCATGAGTGAGCATTCCTGCGGCTCTGCATCCTCACCAGCTTGGGTATCGTCAGTGTTTCGGATTTGGGTGGTTCTAAAAGGGGTGTAGTAGTGTCTCGTCATTTTTATTTGCAGCTCCCTGATGACACACAGTGTGGAATATCTTTTCATGAGCTCATCTGCCCTCTGCATGTCTTCTTTGGTGAGTGTCTGTTCAGATCTCTTGCCCATTTTTAATTGGGTTGTTGTTTTCCTGTTGTTGAGTTTCAGCTGTCCTTTGTATCTTCTGGCTATGGGACAATCATCAGATGTGTGTGTTGCAAATATTTTCCCCCAGTCTGTGGCTCATCTTCTCATTCTCTTGACAGCGTCTTTCCCACAATGCAAGTTTCAAATTTAAATGAAGTCCCGCTCATTAGTTTTTTCTTTCGTGGTGCCGTATCTTTGGTGTTGTAGCCATAGAGTCACGCCAAATCCGAGGTTGTTTAGACTTTCATCCATGTTATCTCCTAAGAGTTGTATAGTTTTCTGTTTCGAATTTAGGTCTGTGGCCCATTTTCAGTTGATTCTTGTGAAGGCTGTAAGGTCTGTGTCCAGATTCGCTTGTTTCCAGTTGTCCCAACAGCATTTGCTGGACGAGCCACTTTTGTTCCATTGTGTTGCCTTGCTCCCTTGTCAATGATCAGTTGACTCTGTTGGTGGGGTTCTACTTCTGGGCTCTCTGTCTTGGTCCATTGATCTATTTGTCCATTCTTCCACCGATACCATGCTGATTGATTACTGTGGTTCTAGAGTAAGTCTTCAAGGTGAGTAATGCCAGTCCTCAGGCTTTGTTTTTCTTCTTCACTTGCGCTGGCCAGTGGGTTGGCTGGGTGTTTTCCTTTTCCGTATGAACTTTGTCGATATCCACAAAGTAATTGCTGGGAGTTCGACTGGAACTACATTGAATCTACAGGTGAAGTTGGGAAGAGCTAATATCCTGACAACATCAAGTTGTCATACATCTGAGCTCCGTCTTCCTCTTCCTTTGCTCTTTCTGGAGAGAAAAAAAAATGACTTTGACTAAAGATTCAATTTCTGAAAATACTTAAAACACAAATAAAGTAAACAAACTGGCAGAAGAATGCAATGATCACAGCATTTTATGTGTAATTTATGGAAGCGAATGACAGTCTTGAAAAGATACACTGATTTGGGATAGTTTTGGTGTTTGACTCACAAGGACGTGAATTTAAGAGACCACTGTTCTGCACGTTTCAACTGGTGACCTCCACTAGAGGTCTGCGGCTAATTTCCAACAATTTTATTAAGCTCATTATTGGAATGATTTGAGAAATGTTCACTGGAGAACCCATGTGCTTCAAAATTAAAACCAAACCAAACCAAACCCAAACTCCACTAATGAGAGCATTTTGGTCTCTGGCTATGCTCTTGGTGATAATGTGTGTTTGTGGTGGAGGACAGCTGGGGTCTGGGCGTCCCATATTCTGACCTCCTCACCGGGGACCTCACCTCGGCATCACGGGCTGGCCAGGAAGGCTCCAGGTGTTTCCAGGAGGCAACCTGTTTCTGATTATGTGATTTCTTACTAGGCTAGACCTTCCCCTGCTTCCCGCCACCCTGCAGCCCTCCCTGTGGAGTCAAGGCCATTGCCAAGGACCATCTCTCTGGGCTGGGGAGTCCAAAGAGCGGCTGAGCTGCGTGGGGCTTCCCATCCTGCCTGTCCACTGCTCCAGGGAAAGGTGGACATGGCCCCTGTGTGGCCAGGGGGTGGGGCTGGTGGAAAGCCACCACAGCCTGAAGGGCTTACCAGACATAAAAAGGAACTGCTGGGCCCGACACAGGTCATTTGCTTCCCTTGGAGCAAAAAGGTTATTAGGGCTGGAAGGAGGCCGTGTCAAGGTCCAAGTACCGTCCCGAAGGGATTCCACAGTCAGAGGAGGGAGGAGATGAGAGGGGAACTCCAGGGCCCAGCGGGCCGACAGAGAAGTTCTGGCCTTGGACCCCTGTGCCCATGGGACCCTCATGCTTGTCAATCACAGGAGCAGTCCTGGCTCACCGTACACAGAGGCTAGCCCTGGGCCTGCGGGAGGTCACAGGCGAACTCATTCACGCCCCCTGGGATGCTGGCCTGTCCGCACCTCTCCTCCCCTCCAAAGCCCAGCCTGAGTGCCCCACAGACCCCCACCCAGCTGGGTCTACGTGCCTTCATTTTTAGAGACATTTTTCCATTCAGAGTAATATTAATTGTTCCCTGCAGAAAATCGGGGAACTTAAAAATAGAAAATCTATAGCCACAAGCGAAAAGTGAATATATGTCTACGACATGCGTCTGTATACATAAATAGGTACACGTGTGTATACACAGACGCTAGTGTTTGCCCACCCTTTATTGTGGAATATAACACACTTACGGTACATGAAGCAGAAGGCATGCTGTGTGGCCGCCGATCATCACAGGACTGCCATGCCCCGGGAGACCCCAGGGCCGGTCCCCCTGGGTCACCCATTGTGCTGGCCCATGGCCCCCGTCCTGCTTCTGGGCACACCATTTCTTCGTTGTTTCTTGTACTTTACGATCTAAATATGTATCCCTGAAGGGGTTGGTCTGGCTTATTTTTGAGCCATATGTGAATAAAACTTCCAATTATATACCTTTGTTTCTGACACCTTTTGCTCAGTTTCGCTTGGAAGATAAACGTTGACTGTAGTTCATGCACAAATATTCCACTTATTATTTGCCCATTTTCAACTCCTACCGGACATTCAGAGTCTTTCCAGGGCTGGACGTCCAGAAGCAATGCTAGATTGCTTGGCAGGCAGCTAGCTCTCTAGTGGGACTGGAATTCCTGCTCCGTCCTGTGCGTGCCTCAGGTGGGAAGGGCTGCGTCCTGAGGTAGCCAATGGGGGTGATACCAAACTGCTTTTCAGATGGCTGCACAGTCTACCTTCTGGCTGTTTCACATCATCGGCTCCTGCAGCTGTCGGACACCCGGCCGGTTTCTAAGAGCGCCTCGTTGTGGTACACCCAGACATGCCCCACAAGTGGGTGACATGTAGGGTTTATAGGGTGGCCGTGTGGTAAAGCGGTTGGCAGAAAGATGACCTTTAAGGTCTCGGCAGCCCTATTTAGCATGAGTGAGACGAATTATGGAACAACTTACACACAGACATATATGTGTTACATATAGGTTACATAGTTATAGTTTAGCTATACGTTAGTAACTTTCTTAAATACACATAGTTCTATTTGTGAATTACCTGTGTATTTCTGATACGTCAATTACACATATTGGCTATACAAGTAGCTATTTTAGGGAACTGAAGCAGCTTAGTATGGACAGCACTTTTTTCCCTTATAAAATGAATTCAGTAATGAGCTGTAAGAATGAAGGGGGCAGCCAGAGGGTTCCCATGCACGGTGACACTGAGCAATCGTTCACTCCTGTCCCCTGCCTCCCCTCCAGTAATAATTGAAGAGCACCGCTGGCTTGTCTGCTTGTCCCAGTGCTCTGATCGCTTAAATGCAGGTAAGGGTGTTCTTGTCCAAGTGCTCCGAACCTCCATAATCTAGGGGATTGTACAATCTGGTTAAAATCCTAGTTTAAGGGGTTCCCAGTAGGCTCAGTTGGCAGAGGGTGGGATGCTTGATCTCGGGGCTGCGAGTTCGAGCTTTGCATTGGGTGTAGAAATGACTTAAAATAAAATAAAACAAAATGCTAGTTTTATTTAAGAAAACGATCTTAACCCCTCTCTCTCTTCCTCTACCTTCAAAACCACTTTTATGTGTGGCCCCAAGTCACCCATCCGTCCTCCCTCACACTGAACATGGAGAGGCTGATTTTTAAAATGTGTGAACATTCCAGGATCACAACACCGATCACATTCTTAGGAGCCAGGACGGCAGACCCCCGGTGTGCGGATTTCCTGAGTGGTTCTGCAGGCCTGCAGGCCAGATGGAAGACCCTACATGTTGCCTTTCACGCACCGTCTGAAAATGCTTGAAATGAGCTGGCTTTGCTTGAATCTAATCCTCTTCGATACAGACCTATTAGAACATGAAATATTTTGAAGACAAATGATATAATAATTTACTTCTATCTTCGATAGATCGTGTTGAACAGCTAAATATGACCTTTTTGGAATCTTATTAAAAAGATAGACTGGTTTGTATTTGATACAAGAAGAGAATTCGACTTTTTCCAAGAGCAACACATAAATTTTTCATCATATTTTACTCATATTATACATGTGGTTATTGCATTACTAAAAAATATCAAACTAATTTATGACTTTTAGAAAATCCGCAGTGCTGGTCCTTATTTAGAAAAACAGCAGGGTGAAGGTTGGTCGATGGAGTGATCTTTCATAGTTATTTTTCTTGAGGTATTTTTGGTGTGTTTTATTACAGAAGACTTGGAATTAGAAAAACCAAACTTGGTCTTTGCATCTCAGAATATGATTTCACCTCTCTTTTCAAATTTGAAAGATGTACACGTATCGTGTTCAGTTTCTGATTTCAATCATTGAAAAGTGAAGTCATCCATCTTTTTAAAAAGCCATTCGAGGAGCTGTTCTTACTCCTACAATGGGATTAGCATTTGGGAAAACCGGCAGGTTGAGAGAAGTGGTGTTTGGCCACAGTGTGTGGAAGCCGCGGCTGGGGAAGGGGCAGCGGCAGTGGAAAGCCGAGATACCCGGATCCGTCCCACCAGATAGATCGGGAAGCCATGGGGCGTCCGTCCTTGGAGAGGACACCCCACCAACGTCCAGTCCTCAGGTGACCCGTCTGGAATGAGTTTCCTCCCTCAGGACACGAGTCTGCATGGTGTCCCGGACCCCAGCCCCACCTGCTTTTCCGGCCACCACTTGGCTGTCCCCGACTCCGCCGTTCTCCCTCTTCACTCTCAGCCAGGATGATGACCTCAACTCTCAAGGTCGCAACTGTCACCCACCTGTCTCCCATGCCCCCCATTGGCGTCCATCCCAGTCCCGAGGCATCTCGACCCCTCACGGCCACTTGGTGGGACGGACCGTGCACGGTGCCCTGAAGGACAATCTCTGACTCATCCCCTGCGTGGCCAGTTTCGTTCTGCGCATTTTATTGCCCCAATTCCCCTGGAAGCCATGCACTCTTCTCTGCCAACGCTCTTGCTCCAGACTGTGCTCCCCCATCTCTGATTTCATCCTGAGAACAGCCGTGTAGCTGGGTTCTCTGCCTCTTACCCTGATTAACAACCTGTCCCCTCTCTGTGGGAAGTGCTCCAGCAGCACTCCAGCTCATTTGAGAAGAGCCCAGACTCACGATGATCAATAAAAGTGCCTGAACGGACCTGGGTCTTTCTCGTCTGGGTAGGAGCTGGCCTCTGATGCTGAATCTGGGGGCCCTGGGCGAATGGGCGGGTGACCCGCCCGCATCTCCTGGCTCTGAGGCTTATCCCTGCGGGTCCGAACGCGCAAGGCTCAGTCTACCACTACAGACAGCCCCAGACCTGAGCTCACGGGCTCGTCCTCTGCCCCATACGGAGCTCTGCACTGAGAAGTTCAATAATGGTTCTTGTAAAACCCTGCTGGAATGTATTGCCTACTACCAGGGGCAATAACTCCCTGCATGAGCTCCATTCCAGGAAATAGTTAGTTTCCACAATTGGAGGCATCTGTTTCGCGTTGTCCAAAGTTTAAATCTGCGTAACCTGGGGTCTCCTTTGGCTTTTTTTGCCAGAAAACTTGGAGCCAGATACATTACCCGAGAACCGTAAACTGTGTGGCTCCGCCGTCAGAGACCCCAAACCCCGTTGCTTCCGTGAGATGGATTCTTTTCTGTAGCCGCCGACAGGCATTCTCGAGCTTTCTGGCTGCTTTCCAAGAGCCCTCAGGGTCCACCCGCACTCAGCAGAATGGCTTTTGCCTCTCGTGATCACCTCCTTGTTTGTACCCACACGTGCTTACGAACATGCAATTTTCACTTAACATGAGAAAGATCAATATTCCTGTCTGATCGACTGTCCCCCGGACCTGCTCCGGCCATTATTTCTATCTTGTTCAGACCCCCAAACTTTCTGGGCAGGATGACCACAATCTTCCTTTTCAGACCCTTTTCATCCAGACTTTCTTGTGCCAAAATCCAGCTTCCCAATGACCAGAAGAGAGATGGCTTTAAAATTCTTGCGGTGGGTCAGCGGTCTGCTGGGGGAGGGATTCTATTTACGTGTGCACGCGTGCAAGTTCGAGTGTTACTCAGGGGAGAGAGCGGCGAGTACGTTAACCCTGGATTTTGCTTACGGAGGTGATGGAGGTGATGGAGGTGATGATAGCATTCAAAGATTCAAATGTATCCAAGTGGTCTGGAAACCTCTGGGAAGAGAGGAGTTGGGGACTGCAGTCCCTCGTGTCTGAGACTGGAAGTAGAAGAGGACTTTAAATGAGACTTTCCCTGTTGTCTTGGCTTCCGCATAGAGACCCCCCTCGGAGGCTGGACACAGTGGATTGGACGCCGGATGTCGCACAACCAGTTTATGCTTCATCCGTCGTTTTCCTCCAGGAGATCTGACGAAGGCAGGAGAAGTGATCTGGGGGAGAACCGGTGTGTCTCCCTCCATGGGGATATGAGAGGTACTTCTCTGCCTTCTCGACACGCCCGCTGAGTGAGGGGTGGTGCAGGTGGCCTCCTGCCTGTCACCTGGAAACAGCTAGAGCCGCCACGTTGGCTGGATCACTGGAGATCGGGCCGTCGTAGGGGAATGCCACGTTCTGTGGATGGAGGGGTGAAGGTGTGGGTTTCCACGGGCTAGGTGTGGAGTCCGAGTTAAGTCATTCTGACAAGGATCTGGCCAAAGACGGTGGGTGTTTATGCGTCTTCCTCCTCCTGGGCACCAGGAAGGCGGCACTGTCCCCAGGCCACCAGAGGTCTTGTATGGCCATGTGACTTGCATTGTCCATCCAAATGTGGGTAGAAATGAGGTGAGTCACTTCTGGGTAGAAGTTTTAAGGGCCGGGGGTTGTGACTTGCTTCTCTTTCTCTGTTACGATGGCTGTCGGTGAGTCCCTGGTGGCTGTTCTTTCCGTTTGGGGCCTGGTGTGCAGGTGACACAGAACAAAGCCCCCAGCCAAACCTCAAGGGTCAGGCATCCTCGCGGGACGTCCTTTATGTGAGGGAGGTCTTGCTTTCAGACAGCACTGAGCCAGGACACTGTCCTCGTCCTGCCCGGGCCTGGGTCTCTGTGCGCCTTCCCACTGCCTCGTGCATCCGGACGAAGGGGTGTCCTGGGGACCGATGGCCGTCGACAGGCTGCACACAGTGTCCCTCGGCTGCGCACGGGGAGGGAACCTCAGAGGCAGCGCTGCTCGGCTCTGCGTGGTGTCGCCTTAGGGGCAGTGACGGCCAGAGCTGGAGAAGTCCGTTGAGGGACAACGTGGGGACAGCTGAGCATTGGGCACAGGCGCGAGAAAGCCAAGGGTACACAAAGTCACCCAGGAGCCACCGTAGAGGAAAGAGCACTTTCTGCCAAACAGATATGTTTCGCAGGGGAAGAGGCAGACGCGGATAACAAAGCGTCAGGAGAAAAGCGCCTCTGTCCTTGGAGCCGGCTGAGGGCTTCAGCTCCCCTCCAGGAGACGGGCGTCGGGGACAACCCAAGAAGTGCGCTGTCTGAATCAGGGCTTTATAAAGACGCAGCCATGCGTTCACGGCTCCTCCTGCAACGTCAGCTCGTCCTTTTCAAAGAATTTTTTTATCGTCTTTACAAAGTCTCAATTAATGAGGCGCTTCCTTTCATTGAACTTTTTTCTAGGTACAGAGCCGTATACTCTGTGTCCCATGTCTATGTTCTTCCATTAAATACATGTAAGTATGTATAAAATCTTCACACGCCAGGTCACCAACCTTACCTCATGGTTTCGGAAACCTCGGCCAGCAGGTCAGGCTGCTCCTTGCTTGCCTGAGGACACGGTGGCTGATGGCAGGGCTTCGGACTGTAGATTGTGTGACCGCTGTGCCCCCGCCAGGCAAGGACCCCTCCCTGCCTCCTCCTTGGCCCGGTCAGGGAGCTGCAGGCTGAGGGGCACCGCAGAGGCAGGGTCTGGGCCCGGGCTGAAGGTGGTGGGGGCGGGGAACAGCGCAATTGGGGCTCCCTGCAGACAGGAACAGCAGGACGACCCCCCTGCGGGAGAGGTCCAGCGACAGACCTCGTGGTTTTCATCACTGGGGAGATCCGCCTTTTCACCCGGAAAAATCCAGGAGCGCAGAGATGATCTCCATCACAGGTCAAGCGGCTAGGACATACTGATTATTTTATTTATTTATTTATTTTTAAGATTCTGGGGCACCTGGGTGGCTCAGTCAGTTGAGCATCTGCCTTTGGCTCAAGTTGTGATCCCGGGGTCCTGGGATCGAGTTCCGTGTGGGGCTCCCTGCTCAGCGGAGAGCCTGCTTCTCCTTCTCCCTCTGCTGCTCCCCCTGCTTGCGCTCTCTCTTTCTCTGTGTCAAATGAATAAATGAAATCTTTACAGAAAAAAATTAAAAAATAAAAGATTTTGTTTTATTTATTTTATCTATTATTTATTTTATTTATTATTTATTTTAAGTAGGCTCCACCATGACCAGCATGGAGCCCAACACGGGGTTTGAACTCAAGACCCTGAAATCAAGACCCGAGCTGAGATCAAGAGTCACATGCTCCACGTATTAATTATTGCTGCCGCTTTGGCCGTGTCTGACATGAGGTTTGGACGCTCAGCCCAGACCTCTCCGTGTTCGACACGGAGCAGGAGAGAGGCCCCAGCCCCAGGCATGGGCTCACCTGCCCCTTACCAGAAAGGGACTCTGGCCATGGGTCATCACTGTTTAGCACTTAAGGGAAGATTGGTGGGTTTTGTTTTTTGTTTTTGTGGGTTTTTTTCCAATTTTATGGAAAAATGGCATAGATCTAAAAGGTAAAAAAATAAAACTGGGGTATGGTTATATCTCGAGGAATAAGAAAGCACAGAGTGGGAACAGAGGGAGGAGGAGAAACCATGAATGAGAAGTCGAAGAGGAGGGGGAGTGGGTGGAGGGGGAGAAGGAGAACACTCACAGGGAGGCTGACCTCGGGGGGAGGAAAGGGCCTTGGAAAAGCTGTAGGTCAGCAAGAGGCCCCTCGGTAGGAAATGAGGGGGTCCCCACACCAGACCAGTGCTGGCTCAGTCCCGTCAAGGTTAGCAGCAATCTGGCTTCAAGACTTTCAAATAAAACAGCCTCCGAGCTCAAGATTTTCCTCTGAACGGTGCTGGCTGACAGCAGGAAGCCAGGCGGTGGTTTGGACATTCTTTCCCCAGCCCCGCGGTGAGAAACTGCAGGCTGGGATGGGGGAGAGGAGCTGGACCTCCTGGGGCAGGAAACGTGCAGTCGTGACAGTGACATCGTTTTAGGTCTAAGGAAGGAGGCTGTGGGATGCGGAGAGAAGGCACCTTCGCCCGAGCACCATTTCATAGGCGCGTCTGCATTTTTTTCTGCATAGAATTCTATTTCTTTTAATGCATCATGGACATTACTTGGCCCCATGACATGTGGACATCATCTTCAGCTTCCTGGAGTATTTACCCCCGAGCGAACCAGGACAGTAGAAAGTCAGAACCTTTGAGAAGCTAGGAGTGACAGCAGTGGCCAGGTGGGGACTCCAGGACAGGAGCTGCTCTCCCGGCTGTCCCCTTCCTGGTTCTGCCTTGGCCGCATCCCCGGGAGCACAGAGAAGGCAAGGAAAAGTAGCCCCCAAGGCCGTTTGTGGAGGAGGAGCTGTGAGAGGCACAGGTGCAGGCCTCCGGGGTGACCAGGGAGAAGACAGTAGTGTCCCGTGAAAGCCGCAGGGTCCGGAGAGGTGGCCTGGGGGCCCCAGGAGAGCAGGCCTGGTCGAGAGGTGCAGCTGCCTCCAGAGGGAGCCTCAGGGAAGGGAGCCGGACACAGGCTGCACAGAGCAGATGGGATTTGGGGTCCAGGGGGTCTAATTTGTGCTGGGCCCACAGAGACGAGAGGCCAGGCCGCAAGCCACCACAAACACAGTGCTTCCCCTGCACGCGGGCGCCCACCCTGGGACCCCCAGCTGCGTATTCTCGTTTTCGGCCGAAGCCCATGCCCGGTCTGGACGTTGAGGCTCTATGAGGTGGCAGAGCTGACAGGTCCCTTGGGGTTTCTCCGAGAGAGGACGTGGGTCCTCTGGGAGGGGACGGAGCTACGGGTCAGCGGGCTAGCGCGGGTTCAGGGCCTGGGTTTGCCGCCCGGTTTGGCCTCGGTGCAGATGGAGGGGGCTGGTGTCTCGACGGTGTCTAGCCCGACTGTCCAGGCCCAGCCGGGGAGGCCTGAGTGTGGGGGGGCCCCACGCCACAACCGCTAGGCCAGAAGCTGGGGCAGGCATGCACTTCAAGGCCGCGTGTCAAAGTCTCCCGAGGACATTTTCCGTGCGGCAGGCGGACACCCACTGCCCTCGCTGCTGATCGGAAGGCCCCGGCCAGGCCTCTTCGGGCAGCCTGCCTGCCGGGGCTCAGCCTCCCACCCCCAGAGCATTGTGTCAGGGACAAAACGCTGGGACTCCATCCAAGTCATCGGGCGGCTGCGGGCAAGTCACTCCCGGAAATCAGAGCCAGGTGGTCCCTCGAAGGGGCCACAGCTGTGCCTGGCATGGGGCCTGCTGGGGCCCAAGGCCGGGGGGCCAACCCCAGGGCAGGAGACACAGGCAGAGGGTGTTCTGGAAAGAGGTGCTGGGACTGGGGAGGGCTGCCAGGGGTTGCCCACTCAGGTTTCTGAGTGATGGTAGGGGCATGCGGGATGGGGGGAGATTGGGGCCACGGGAGGAACCACACACATGGACGCCTGAGCCCAAAGTGTCCCTGAGCACCCGGAACGATGCCACACGCACCCACACACCCACGCACCCACGTATCCACGGATGGCATGGGCCCTTCCCAAGGAAGTGATGTCTTTGCCTTCTTTAAGCATAATTCAGAGAAGACTGGATTGCGTGCCTTTTGGCCTCCAAGGTTTGGAAGAGAGGGGAAGGGTAGGAGTCAGGAGAAGGACATGGCGTGGGGTGGGGGTGGGGGAACACAGGTCTGCATTCTGGTTCACCAGCCTAGTGGAAGCCCCTGGCGGAGTGAACGGAGCCCCATGCCTCAGTTTCCCCATGGCAGCAGGAACGTCAGGAACAGACTCCCTCCTGGGCTTTGTGAGTAGTCAGCATGCCCCATTGGGGTCTGCAGTTCAAGGCTCCTTGGGGCGTCTAGGGCCCCATGCACTTGGCCTGCTGACAGCAGCCTTCAGTGATTGAAGGGGGTCTGTCTCCCCTTGGGCGTCCACAGGGATGGCTTACTGCACAAGTCCCGAGTTCTAGCCCCTGCTTGCTTTCCGGAAAACATGGGCCGTGTAGACAGCCCGACTCCAACTCTGAGTCACTTCATGACTTTATTTGGGGGATGGTGCCTTTCCAGGGGCTGCTCCTTTAACACAGACAAGTCAGACACCAACGCTGTCCTTCATTCCCCCCAGATTTACATCAATATAAAATGCAGCTAATCACATTTAACTGTAGGCTTGACAGTCAAAATATCCTTATGAAACGCGGGTGGCCGTGAACGGCCTCACGATGGCAGGAGAGCCCCGCAGGCTCGGTCCCCCTGCGGGAGCAGGGCCTTGGGGGTGGTGGCAGAGGGACAAGGACGGCCAGGAGGGGCTGTGTCCCCCAAGACCCACCCAGCGCCCTGGAAGTGGCCAGAAGACGCCGCGTGGGAGGCCTGACTTCAATTATGTTCATAAACTTTAGAGCCGCGAAACCACAAGGCTCCCCCATCTTGGCTAAATTAACATCTTCAAAGTCAATCCTTTAAAGTAAACATTAAAAGATCATCTTTAAATAGCACAAGAGCTCAAATATTTGAGGTGAAGGGGCCCCCAAATAGACGATGTGGCACACGCAGTGGGACCACCAGGGCGCACTTTCTCCTAAGAGGGTTTCCACTTCCATTTTGGTGGAGAACGAACACCCACCCTGATAATTTTGAAAAATACAAAAAAGAAAAAAAAACCCCGTTTCCCATCTACAGTTATTGCAGAGAGTCTATTGCAGACGGAGTAACTTAAATTTGTTACGATCCTTCTAATGCCGGTGATCTTCAGTGTGGCCCAGTCACCCACATGGATAACTGGTCAGGTGCAACGTGGCGAGGTGTGCTGCCCAAACCCGGAATGCATCTTGTCCTTCTTGGTCCATGGATCCAAATTCCAAGAATTTCTCCGCAGGGAGTATTTCCAGAGAGGGAAGGGTTTAGAAGTCGTAGAATGCTCCCTGCAGTTACTTGTGCTAGAGGAAGAAAGAGTGTCGTTCGCGGCCGAGGTTGGCCAACGAGGTCCCTCGGACTGTTGCAGTAAACAGAATCGTCCTGGAACGCGGCCACTGCTGATCATTCTGTCCTCACTGTGGTCCCGTGGGCGCGCTGTCAAGGCAGACCGGAGCGGCTCCAAAAGCTGAAAATAATTTGCTGTCTGGCCTCTTTTGCTGGGTTGACTTCTAAAAATCCTGGGTTCTGATGTCACGCTCTTCACTAAATCATTCACCTTCCTCACATCCTTCTGTAAACCTTACGCTTAATCAGGAGTATTTTATATGTTGTTTCTTCTTATGAAGAGAATACCTTTTTTTAAAGATTTTATTTTATTTGTTTTTAATTTTTTAGATTGATTTATTTATTTTCAGAGAGAGAGAGAGTGGGAATGGGGGGGGAGCAGAGGCAGAGAAAGAATCCTGAAGCAGACTCCCCATTGAGCTCGGAGCCCGACACGGGGCTCGATCCCAGGACCTTGAGATCGTGACCTGAGCCGAAACCAAGAGTCAGTTGCTTAACTGACTGAGCCACCCAGATGCCCCTTAAAATTTTGTTTTTAAGCCCCAATGTGGGGCTCAAACTCATGACCCTGAGATCAAGAGTCATGTGCTCCATCGACGGAGCCAGGCAGATGCCCCATGAATAGAATACTTTAAAAAAAATGACGTTCCCTTGCTGATAATGGCTGAAAATTGGAAAAGCTTTTGATTTTTGGTTATTTATATTATAACTGACCCCCCTCTGCATTCTCCTTGGCCAATTAACCTTTACCTGGCTGTCTGAAATGTTTCGTGTAGACAGTCACATTATCTGGGCAGGAAGCTGATGCTTGTTGCCCTCCCTTCAATGCCAGCTTCCACTGTTCTGGAAGCTACGACTTCCAGGACGGTGTGAGGCATGAGCAGTGCTCATGGGCATCATCCCATCGGCTCTGGAACGGCCGCCCCCTCGTTACTCAGAAGTCAGGAGCCTTCAACTAGCCAGAAAATCCCCCATGACCCACATCAGCCCATCTTTGAAGACAGGTGCACACCAAGGACCGTGGGGAGGGCAGCGCACTGGGCAGAAGTCCTCGTCCGGCTTGGCGCGAGCCACGGCTTCTTTCCGCTCCCTGGTCGCTGGGCGTGGGCTGCGGCACGAAACACTTCTTTCTCTCCGGCACATAATGACAGGGCTGACGAGCCCACGTTTCCCAGGCTAACCGAACAGAAAACTGGATTCCATTGAAACAGGAGGGAACCACAAGGAGTGCGGAAGGCAGGGGAACGTGGGGGACAGATGTGGCTTCCGCGCTGCCCGCCGTGAGCTCAGTTATGCCAGGGCAGGTTTGTGAGTCTCAGTTTTCCCAGCCGTGAAATGGGCGAAAAAGCCGGACTTGCAGAGGTGTGGTGAGGACGAGGAGGAGCTCTCCAGGCATGTCCAACGTGTCCCAAAGCACAACTGTTCTGGGGGCATAGGGGGTGGCTGTGGGGGACGCCGCAGTCTCCAGCGGAGGCCACTTACCTGGCTTCCTCACGGCCCTGCAAACCCACATCCAGGATGGCGAGAGCAGACGCAGTCCCAGGCATTGATTGGTTCCTGTAAGCCCCCCCTCGCTACAGAGCCACCTGTCCTTTGCATTCGCTTTAGTGGACTGCCACGGCCTAAGCCCCGGTGGGCACATGACAACTGTCCCAGTAGCCCCAGGTCACTGAGCGTGACTTTGCCCAAGCCCCATGGTAGCCATTTCCATGCAGAAAGGGGCTGCACGGGGCAGGTTCCAGGTCGTCGTGCATGTCCAAAAGTTTTGTTTTTGTTTTTTTAAGATTTTACTTATTCATTTGACAGAGAGAGAGAGTGCACAAGCAGGGGGAGCGGCAGGCGGAGGGAGAGGTAGACTCCCCGCTGAGTAGGGAGCCCAATGTGGGGCTCGATCCCAGGACCCTGAGATCATGACCTGAGCTGAAGGCAGACACTTCACCCACTGAGCCCCCCAGGTGCCCTGGAAAGTGTTTGATGGTGTAATCGCCTAAGAGATTATTGACATGCCCGATCGCGCCATTATCCATATCCTTCGTCTACACGTTGCACCCACTGCATCTCCGTCTGATTGTCATAACCTGGGGCCCAGTGCCTCTGACACCACAGGGATTCACGTCCCACACGGTCACCCCCGCTGGAGCCGGCATGCACCCTCTGGGCTTCCAGTCTCTGAGACAAGGAGACAGAGCTCGCCTGGGTGAAATGCAAGCACTGGGGACGTGCAGCAGTGGGGTCTAGGCAGGCACCTGGCTCTCAAACGGATCTGGACCAGTCCTGGGGAAGGAGGAGCAGGAGGAAGAGGGGCAGGGGAGGAGGAAGGGGAGGAGGAGAGGAGAGGAGAGAAGGAGCAGGATGGGAAGGAGAGGTGAGGAGGAGACGAGGAGGTGCGGAAGCTGCACCAGCCCACCCTTCTGTGAATGACCCCCCCCCTCAGTCCCCGACATCATGTTGTGCCTTCTGCCCACGGATCAAGGCCCCTGGAGACCCGCAGACCATCAGGGCCCCCCTCTCCCAGCCCCCAGGCCGTTCTCCGATTTTCGTGGCTGCTCACAAGGCCTCATGACCAGCCCTTGAACTTGCTGTGAACTTTGCGCACTCGCCCTGCTCCCACCGGCCCGGCCGCTGTAAATAATCACGATGACGGGAATGAAAAGGATCGTGTGGATGGCGGCAGGAGGCTAACCAGACTCCCAGACTCGCTGGGGAATGAGGGATGTCACGTTCAGGGGACTGCGCTGTGTACTCAGTGTTAATAAATCAAAATAATTAAATACGGGTCCAAGCGATTTGGAGTTCTTTTCTCCCACTCTGTGCAGCGTTTATGGGAAGATGAAGACCATGGCCGCCTACCCCAGCCTCCTTATCCACACCGAGCGCCGGGGCCGGTGCGGGGCTTGGCTGGCTGCCCCCTTCCCGTGCGTCCCCCACAAGCTGGCCCCCATCTGGACCACGAGCTCTCACCGTCTCCTCCTCCCCACTCGATGGTCACGGTGGCGGGGACGCTGGCCGGTGGGCGCTGCCAGGGGCTGCCTGGAGACAGAGCTCAGGCCAGGGCTTCAGAGAGCTAGTGGCTGACCCCCCCTCCCCCCTTAGCAGCATGCTGGCCTCTCCACCGAGCACCCTAATGGAGCCTCCCAGCCTCCCTTTGGAAGGTAAGGGCCCCAGGGCTCCAAGCTGCCCCTGATTCATGACCCCTGTCCTCACTGGCAGGTGTATCAGTTGGGTGAGGCTGTGCTCTGCGGCTGTAAGAAGGCTGATCTGATTTCTCTTGCATGCAAACCTGCGTGGGCCTGCAGCTTCCCGGAGCCGCTGTCCCGCGCCTGCTCCTGGGCCTGGCTCAGTCTCCCCCGGGCTCAGGAAACTGCACCCCCCGACTCCAGCAGGGTGTGGGTGAGCCATGAAGTCACCCCCTCTGCTCTGCCCAGGACTAGGCCCCGAGAAGTCTTTGCTGTGGGGACCGTCCTGTGCGTTGTGGGATAACCAGCAGCATCTCTGGCCTCTCCCCAAGAGATGCCAAGCCATGCCCCGTTCCGACAGCCCCAAATGACCCCAAACCTTGCCAGATGTCCCCATCTGAGAACCACCGGTCTATATCTCTGTGTGTCGGGGAGAAAGTTACTCAACCATTCCCAAACCTCCCTTACCCATCTGCAATTCGAGTTACTACCACCCAGCTCGCTGAGATACACGAAGACTGAGTGTCTGTGTCCTCAGTGACCGAGTATAGCACTGCGTCCTGCTCATGGCCCGTTCTGCTCCCAGGCCTGGCACATGGGAGGCCCTCCGCACTGACTGGGGTGATGGATGGATGGATGGATGGATGGATGGATGGATGGATGGATGAATGAGGGCGTTGTGAGGCCTAGAGTGGGGTAGAGTCGAGCGAGAGGCAGCCCACCTGGTCCCGGAAAGTGTTTATGCACAGAGAGGGTTTTCTGTGTCCCGCCCCCCCAAGGCAAGAGGAACCGAGAGAAGGAAAGGGTGAACCCACCGATCCCTGTGTCCTGCAACAGGTGTCTCCCTGCCCCTCCCCTCCCACCACGGCTTCGTTCCCATTGTTCTCAGAGGGCCCTGGCTGGAGTGGCCACAGAGAGGGTCTTGGTCTGCATGTCGTCATGCTTCGGCTGGGGAGCAACTCGGGATGGACGGGCAGAGGGCACGTGCTGTGCCGACTTGACCTTGGATCAGACATGCTCTTGAGTCACGGCGATTTGAGCAGGATGGTAGGGAAACTGTCATGTTTCCTGGGCACCTGGGACGTTTCCTCAGGGCTCAAGGCTGCGCCTCTCCTGCCTGGCCTGGCCTCACTTCCTGGATCCCTTGGTCTGGGCGCCCCTTCCTCACCTGCAGGTGCCTGCAACTCTGAGTGAGCCCATCACCCACACCCCCTGCCACGCGCCCCTCACCGCTGCTCCTGGCCTCTTGTGCACACTGGGTCTGGGGGGGGGGGCTGCACCCACTCTCCTCTCACACTTGGGGCTTTGGGAACATGACCCTCAGTTGCAAAGCAACAAGGATCCTTACCCCAGAATTTGGACACGGGGTTGGATTAAGGGGTTCCACGAAGTTTTGCCTCCAACCTTCACCTCCCCACTGCTGCTCTTGCAAAAAGAGTTCAGTGCGGGAGATGGGGGGTCACACCTGCGAAGGCTGAAGACCTGCCGGTGTGTCTGCTCAGCGGTGTGGCTGCTTGGCAGCGTCCCGAGCACCAGGCTTCACGTGGGTCGTCTCTGTGGTCCCCTTGTGCCCCGGAGACGTAGGAGCATCCTGACTCGAAGCACAGCGTGACCCCTCAGGTGTGCGGACACCATGCACTTGGCTGCGGCTGGGGAATCTTGGATAAGCACAGGTGGTCTTGTCTGCACCACCCACGGCTCAGTGCGCAGGAAAGCCATAGACATGGCCGGACCCTCACCGGGGTGAGACTCTCTCGTCCTGCAGGCCCATGTTGGTGCTTTTCTGTTGGTCCCATGGGCCAGCAACACGGAGGACACTCGAGCTTCTCAGTCTTGCTCTAAGGGGCTCTGCAGTCCGGGGGTGAGGTGATACTTACTTGGATCCCTACAAGACAAGGTGCATCCACCCAGAGCAGTGGGGCTGGAGAAGGCCGCGCTCCTGACAGCATGGCGTGGGGCTGGCTCTTTGAGGTGCAGCCTGGCGCTGCTCAGAGGTCAGGAGAGGAAGGGTGGGGAGACCCAGAGCAAGTGGAACAGCATGCAGGTAGGCATGAGCTCAGGTGCGTGCGAGATGACCCGCCTCCAGCACAAAGAACTCCGAGCATCCAGACCACGCACCGCGCCTCGGTCCCTGATGCAGCTGGTCAAGTCCAGTGTAAGATCCCAGCAAAGCCCAGCTGTTTAGAAAGATTGCAAATCCCCGAGCCAGCGCGGCCCCACCTCGATCCTGTGAAAGAACGCTATTCAAAGCATCCAAAGATGAAGTCATCAGGATTCTTTCAAGACAGTTTAGATTGCATGTAATCTGGAATTTTGACACAAGCAAGTCTCTGCCAATGGAGAACCCCCCCCCAAAAAAAACCTTCCTTTCTACTCTGCCTTTAATCTCGTGATGGATACAAGGGACACGTTTGCCTATGGAAGCCACAGGACTCAGCTCCCTGGTCAACCCCGTGATGACTTTGGATGACTTCTGTGAAGAAGTGAGGGGGAGCAGTAGTGCCTGGCTTCCAAGTGGAAACGTGCACAGGAAGAGATGAGTCGATGTCAGCAGGGAGGGTCTGGGGGCCCATCTTGGCTGGGGCTGACCACAGAAGGCTCTGGGGGATCCCTGAACGTGACTCCAGGGTCTGAAGTTATCAGATGCTTGGGTTCTGGGATTCCCACTGGGAAGAAGCAGGAAAGGACAGCCTGTCTGGGGGGCAGAGAGGGCAATATGCAGGCAGATGGGACACTCACAGTCTCTGTGGTGATCAGGGATGCTGGGCTGCTCACCCTCAGGAACAGGACAAGCCCTGTGAGGCCCATGCTGCCCGCACCCCTTTCCACCCACGTCTGGGGAATGTCCACAGCCTACCTGAAAGAAGGCACCAAAAAGGAGGAGTTTCAAGAACAGGTTGCACTTGAAGGACCCCAAAGCCCTGAATCCCTTAGAGCCTGATGCTTGATGTCACTGCTGGGACATGTTTGTGTCTGATAGGAGAGAGTGATCATTGATTTCATGGTCCCTGGTACATGATATTTTGTCAAACATTATTCTAAAAGTTGTTGTCAAAGTATTTTTTGTAATAATATTAACATTTACATCCGTGGGCTTTTGAGTAAAGCAGATTGCACCCCACAATGTGGGTGGGCCTCATCCAATCAGTTGAAGGACTTAAGAGAAAAAGACTGACCTCCCCTGAGCACAAGGGAATTCTGCTTTCAGGCACCTTCCCACCTAAACTGCACCATTGACTCTCCCCTGGGTCTCTAGCCTGCTGGCCTGCCCTGCAGATTTTAGACTTCCAAGCCTCTACTTCCCTAGTTACATTCCCCAAAATGAATATTTCCATCCCCACTCTATCTATCTCTATCATTTATATCTGTATCTATATCTCTACCTCTACCTCTATCTCTATCTCTGTATATCTATATCCTATTGGTTCTATTTTTCTGAAAAAACCCAGAGCCATTTTTTCCTTTAGCAAATCATTGTCAGAAGCTCTGATGGGTCAAGGGCTCTCCCTTGGACCTGCTGAGCAGAAAGGGGAAGCCTCTCCATTCTGCAGTGAATCCATTTCTCCTGGCACCTCCTAGATGATGACTCTGGTCATGAATCTGCCCTCAATCAGCAAAACACACTGTATGCAAAGGATGAGAGCCAGGACCCCCTGCCGTCCATGCTCATCAAAAGTTCTGCTATGAACACTCACATGTTTGGGTTCGTGGAGGATTCTGTGAAAGTGTGCTGCTTCTGAACTGTCTCCCTTTCAAATTTGGATTAAGCCAGATGAGGGAAGCCTGTCCCAGTGTGGGCCCTCTGAGAACATTTACCACTACTGAATTACACATGGTCATTATGTCAACAGTTGACATTGAGAGATGGTCTAGCCAAGAGTAGAATAAGAAGAGTCAAGGCACAGACACATCACCCATTGGTGAAAATCTGGCATCCTCTCGTGTGTGCCTTAACGTTTCTCTGCCTCAGTTTCCCTGCCCGTCAACAGGCAGCCCTTCCAACTTCACATGGACTGGTCTCATGAGATGAAAAAGGGAAGCTGCCACGCCCCATGGAGCCAGTGACTAACAGATGTTAGTGGCTCTCTGTGCAGTGGGAGGGACCCAAAAAGGTGGAGGTGGGTGGAGGATGAACAAGAGGAGGCTGGTACCTTCTAACAAGACTCTCTGGCACCAGTTTTTTACTGGAAAACCCCACTGCTCCCCCATAAAGCCAACCCAGAGCCTCCAGCCAGGGTTTTTTCCTGCACAATTTACCATCCAGCCAAGCCAGTCTGCAGTCCCGAGCCAGCTGCAGGCCTTCCAGCCAGATGGTGGATGGATAAGCCGATTACCCTGCACGGTTCTGTCCTGGTTTGCAAAGATGTAATGATTCCCATTAGTGCCTGTTAGTCAACGGAGAACAGGATTTGAATTAGGAATTCTTGATTGAAAGCCTGACCATGTTTGAACTCTCCATAACCTGGTACATTCTTAAATGTCCCTATTAGGAGGAAATTAAAGCTCTGTTGGACTAGTTATAGATTAGCGATAGGAAATCTCATTATGAAAGTGTAAAGAGATTTCACATTTCCTCAATATTCAGAACGAGCAAGCAACATCAACTTGTTTTTGACATTAAGCACAGAAACCAGATTTTTACTGCCTTGGTAATGAACTTGTTTTCCTGTTCTTACTGCAGAGAAAGAAACTCATTTCTGGATGTGCTGACTATAACTTGCCATAAAGACCTCAACATGGGGCAAACATGTAGGGATAAAGATGTTACAAGTCTATGGCTCTTTGGTGTGAAAATCCTTTGTCTCTCCCCCGTCTCTTTCTCTTTATGCCCGTTTGCCTTTCCTTTTAAATACAGACTCAGTTGTAAAGTTTATTGTGAAAAACATTTTTAAAAAGCTATCCAGTTCGGGAGTCTCCATGAGGCCGTGGGTCATTACTAGGGTGAGATATGTTGGAAATTTGCTCTCAGAGACAGTTGGGGAGGAAGGGGGCTGAGGGGAGGGCAGAGGAGAAGTCGATGCCTCTTCTGGACTTGTGTCACGTGCAGGGACCGCTGGCCACAGGGCTCCACATGGACCTGGCCCAGGTGTGGGGGCAGCAGGTGCGGTGATGATGGGTGCCCATCCCCCTGTCCTTCTCCCTTCCAGCCCTGCTGTTGTGTTTTAGACTCTATCCATGCATGCCTTTTGCTCTGACAGATGGATGGTTGGAAATTTTGGTTTGCTGAGTTATCAGTGCTTTTCCAGGAACAATGTCAATGGGAATAATTATAGGGAAGGTGACTTAGGTATTGCGATCAGAGTCTGTCTGAATCTGAGAATTCTCATTTCCTTTTTGGAGTGGTAGATGGAAGCAGGACTCACTGCGTGGAGTGTCACTGCAGACAGTCAAAGCACCTGGAAGCTTCTTCTGTGAGGCCTTTGTGGAGGGACAGGGAGGCAGTCCAGGAGGGAAGCGCACCAGGGCTCACCTCAGCGTATGCACATCACTGCTGACCAACAGACAAAGACAGCCAGGAGCATGCATCTCCACCTCGGGACTCTCTCTTTGTGTCCACTACTTTTAAAAAAATGTCACTGTTTTTACAATTTTCTTATTATGTAGAGCACTGCTATTCGAAAGAAATATAGGGCAGGACACGTCACGTGCGTTTTTTCTTGAGAACCAGGGTGATGCAATTTTTGTTCCAAATGTCACACAGAATTTAGAAAACTCAAGAGAAAAAGGACCGTCTTTTGTATTTACCTATGTTTCTACTCTTCCCATTATTTTTTCCTCCTCCTTGATGATCCAATATTTGTCCTCTTGTTCCCATTTTCTGTTTAGAGAACTTCTTGTGGTCATTTTTTAGGGTAAGTCTGTTGGTGATTAAGTCTCTTTGCTTCCTATCACTTTACTTCACTTTGACTCCTGAAGGCCATTTTCCCTGGATGCACAACTCTGGGGTGACATTTCTCTTACCACTTGAAGAACATTATGCCAGTTTCTTCCGGTCTCCATAGTTCGTGATAAGAAATCCGCTGTCATTTGGATGGTTTTTCACCCCTTGTGAGGCTCCCTTCATGACTTTTTTCTTTGTCTTTAGTTTTGATAGAGTTTGGTCTCATGAGTCTTGGTGTGGACTTCTTTGATATATTTTGTTTGGGATTCAACCCAGCTTCTTGAAGTTGTAGGATTTTTTTTGTGGTTTTTTTTTTTCATTTGCCAAATTTGGGACATTTTGAGATGTTATTCCTCCAAATATTCTTTCAGCCACACCTGTTTCTCCTATGGTCTCTTCTGGATTTCTGATGACATGAAAGTTAGATCTTCTGTTACCATCCCACTGGCCTGCTTTCTCTGTTCTTCAGACTGGGTAATTTCTACAGTTCCGTCTTCAGGCTCACTGACTCCTTCTTCTCCCACCTACTCTTAAGCTCATCAGCTCATCCATTCGCATTTTAAATTTGGTTTTTGGGTTTTTAAGTTCTAACATTTCCATTCGGTTCTTCTTCTTTATAGCTTTCATTTTTGTTCCTGTGACATCCTAGTTTCTTTCCATTTGTTTCCGGTGTGTTCCTGATTGTCCACAGAAGCATTTCTACTCCAGGCCCTTTGGCTGTAAAGATAAACTGTTGATTTTCGTGTCTTGTCCGTCTGCACCTCCTGGCACATTCGGGATGTTGGCTGCTCTAGCTCCCAGTCTGGGATCTGTGAAGCAAGAAGGAAACCCAGGGAGCTCACTGCTGGGCCATTCCTTGGGTCCTGAGGTTTGTAGCTGATTTGCCTCCTTCCAGTTCCAGAGCCTTCCTATTTTGTGCTCAGGAGTTTTGTTGAAAATGGAGAAAAGTATGGCTATGCCACGTTCCCTAAAGAGGAACTCCCCTGTTGTGTGTATGTTGATATTTTGGCCAATGGGTGGAGCTATGAGGGAAGTATACAGTGGACACGTGGGACACAGATGACCATGACAGCAGAGGGCAAGTGTACCGGATAGCAGGCTCAGGTGTAAGAGGCGTTAATCTGAAAAAAAGAAGGTGTTGGTTAGTTCTGAGCTAAATTTGAGCCGAAAGGATCTCTTACAGGAATGGTGATCAGAGAAGCAGCCCTTTGACTAGCAGGTGGGACAGTGGCCAGTCTTCCAGCCTGTTGGGTAAGTCCTGGATGCCTGCCCCCACCCCTGGAGCATGTGGAAGAGGTTAGCACACAGGACCCAGAAGTCCTTGACTGATGCAGGAGGTGGGAAGTGCTTACGTGCAGAGAGAAGCAGACTGCACAGGCAAACGGAAAAGTAGGGAGAAAGAAAAGACAAGTCCTGAGGGCTCTTCTATTTAAACATCAGACACTCATCCTATAAAATCATGGGGAGCAGCCTGGAAATACAAACCAATATTAATGCAGTACTTCATGCCGAACATTTCAAAGCACTCCACATATATTCTGCAGCCATTCCGATCTCTTCATCACTCACTACTGCATTCTACACGCCCTCCCCTACACCACACACACATGCAATCACACATGCACACTCACACACAGTTACACACTCACACGCATTTACACATGCACTCAGACACACATGTGCACACACACCCTACACATGGTTATACACACATGGACTCACACACACGTACACGCATGCACTTACACACGTGCTCACGCACAAGCACTCACACATGCACATGCGCACTTACACACGTGCACACACAAGGCATTGACACACACGTGCATTCACATACATGCACACACAGAGGCACTCACACACATGCACACTCACACACATGCACTTACGTACACACAGACCTACAATTAACACAAGTGGGCACATTACAATGAAATGCTAAAGGGAGTCAAAATCCACAAAGAGAACTGCAAGGCTATAAAACAAAATTGAACATAAATACATTAGGAGTTTTTAGCTCAACATCTTCTCACCAAATGTTAGTCAAAAAAGAGATCCAACCCCTTCTTTTTAAAGGCATTTTTACAGAGGAACTGTTTACGATCAGAAGATCCAGATGTGCTCATGTTTTTCAAAAACGTTGAGACTAGAAATGACTGCCCAGATGTTGGACCCATAACTTCCTACTTAATGTCACTGTCGCTTAGGTGAAACTAAGACTATTGACGACAGTAGAGATATTTTAGTTGTCAAGGTTGGGCAGATACCAAAACAGAATTTGGGGAGAGTGGGTGCTTATGACTGTATATTTTCAAATTAAAACTCCAAAATGACAAAATTCTTACTACGATTCCAAGCATTTCACCATCAAGCTCCTTGGCTTTAGAGCTTAAACACTGAATGGTAATAAACATACAGAGAAACACACAAGTCATGGGAGCAAAGCTTGAGGCACTGCCACAGATGGATACGGATACGCCTGCATGACCATCATCACGCCGGGGCCTCTCAGGACCTGTCCCACCTCCTGCCCCCTCGTCCCTCCCAAAGGGAACCACCATCCTGACTTCTGACAGTGCCGAGTGCCCCTTGCCTTTGTACTTCTTATAATGGGAAGTGTGCTCTAGGTGTGTCTTTGGTTGGGCTGTTTTGGGTTGGCCTCAGGTCTGCAACTCAGCCGCATGACATCTCCCGCTATGACAACACCACGAAGTACCCATTCTGTGGCTGATGGACACTGGTTTGCTTTTTGTCTCATTTTTGGGTTATGACAAGTGAAGCCACAGTAGGCATTCATACATATGATTTCTTGCTATACACGTGCTTGCATTTCTGTTGGGATTTTTTTTTTTTTTTAAGATTTTATTTATTTGGGAGAGAGGAGCACAAGTTGGGGGGAGGAGCTGCAGGCAGAGGGAGAAGCAGACTCCTCACTGAGCAGGGAGCCCAATGAGGGACTTGATCCCAGGACCCTGAGATCATGACCTGAGCCGAAGGCAGACGCTTCACCGACTGACCCAGCAGGTGCCCCAGCTTCTTTCTTTTATTTTCCCGCAGGGAGAGAGGCTCGACGCATCCCTTTTGAAATCAGAAATACTGCCCGTTAGAAACCTGGACTTGTTACCAGCACGGCCGTCAGAATGACCCCAGCTTCGAAGCGGGTTCCTGCCACAGTTGGAGTGACGGTGAGGAGGGCTCTTCTGTCACCAGAAATTGACGAGTCCCTAAATCTTAGAGCTGCCTCACGTTCTAAGGAACATCTCAGTGCAACAGGAGGCAGATTCTTGGGGAAAGTTTTACTAGGAGTCAGCTGACAGCCTCGGAAGCAACGGGTCATCACGGTCGCTTACACTCCCGGACCTGTGTGGACATGTCCACCCGTGGCCTCCCTCTGGGGTCAGTGACGTGCCCCGGTCCCACTTTGCCTGCCGCTTCTCGGAACACCCACCCACATCTCATCATTCATGTTCTCATTTTAGTGCCTCCGGCGTTGACTCCCTGTCCCTTGTTCTGGGGCGGCTCCTCCCAGCCCCCTCCAGAGTGGCTCCCCAGCTTGCCGGGGCGCATCTCCTCGGCCCCCGTGGCGGGCCGGCCCTCGTCTGTAAGGCCGGTGGGTCCTGGAGCCTCTGGATAAGCCTGGAGTCAGGCCACGGGCCTTCCTGCGACAGCCGCTCCCAGAGGGGCTCTCGGGGGTTTCCGCAGGGGCCCCCCTGCTCAGCTTCCATGCTGCTCTGGCTCTCGGGAAAACACCCCTAACGGGCCGGACCTTCTCCCCTGACGTCAGATCTCCTCCCGGCCAGGTGAGAACAAAGCCCCGATCCTGAGGTGCCCGCCTGACCCCTCAGGGATGCTCTACCCTCGTGGGGGAAACACACTCCCCCAAAAGCTACCGTGGCACTTGAAAATAGACTTAGGGAAGTAAGGTGGTTGGAACCCTATACACTTACGGTGTGGTTAGCGCTGGGCAACACGCAGCAGAAACACACTCTCGATACTTGGGGACTGTGTTCAGTTTTTCTGCTACCCTACAAGCGCCCCAAGCCGTGGTAGGAAGGCGGCTTTGTAAATGGTGCTAATGGGTCACGGAGATCAGTTAGTAATGGAGGCCGGCAGACTGGGGGGCTCTGATGCCAAGGCCGAGGTCAGCAGACCAAAGTCTGAGCCTATTGGTGCCTTGAGGGTGTGAAGTCAAAACACTGAGGACAAGCCGTCACGAGCGCGAGCAGGGCTGTCCGTGTGGCCCGCCAACCATGCGCCGGCCCGTTTCCGCACCTGCTCCCTCGATGTCTCTCCTGGGTCCTGACACTGCTCCCGACCACTTCCGGTTTGGCGCTGCCTGGTTAGAGTCTGTGTTCAGATAAACCGTTACAACGTTTACTAGGCCCGAGTTCCTTTTCTAACGGGACTGTACAGAAAGTGAACAGCGAGGTTGCAGGTTCATGTCTCGATTTAAATATCAGAAGCAGACGTTTACGAAGTCAGTTTCCTTTACCCTGAAGAACAGACCCTGCTGGTTGAGTGGGGTTTACTCAGCGCTTGAGATCTGTTAGTCTGTTGAAATGTTGTGCCGCGGCATGGGGAAACGTAAACCTTTGTTGTGGTTTCCATCAGTGTGAAATAAAAGTTAATCCCCCCTCTACAGCGACCAAAACAAGTTATGTTGTGGAGTCCTCACCCCCAGGACCCATGAATATGAATTTGCCTGGAAACAGGGTCACCCCAGATAAAAGCCAGTTAGGACAAGGTCATTAGGGTGGCCCTAATCCAGTGCGACTGGTGTGCTGTTAAGAAGAGGAAACTGAGGTACGGAGACACAGATACACAGGGAAAAGGCCATGGAAGACGCAGGCAGACACTGGGGTGATGCAACTGTGGCCACGGAAGGCCAGGAGCCACCAGAGACCAGAGGAGACTGGAAAGATCCTTCCCCAGTGCTTTCAAGGAGAGCACAGCCCAGGACAACTTGAGTCCAGATTTCCAGCCTCGAGAACCAGAAGAGGACAAAGTCTTGCGTTGAAGCCCCCATCTGTGTGCTTGCTAACAGCGGCCCCAGGAAACAGGACCAGATGCCGCGTGAGTCTTGCCTCTGGGATCTCCTGGGCCAGACCACTGGGCTCCTTGCAGGCCAGCTCGTGGGGGGCCTGCAGCCCTACACACTGCCTCCAGTGTGGGACCTCCCTGTGGGACCTGCAAACATCCCCCCACGGCTGGCCAGGCTCTTCGGGCTTCAGCTCTGAGAGTCTCATGACTGTGCATTGGATGACGTGAGATCCCGGTGGGATTAGGGCCAGTCGGACCGTGTTTAAAGCTGGGTGCGGTCAGCTTCCTGCAGAACCCAACAAATTCAGCCAAGCGTCATCTTGTTGCAGGATCGCAGGGTTCTCGTCTCACGCAGTTGAAGAGTGAATCTTGTGGACAATAGGGTGAGATGAAGTGAAGGTTTATTAAGGAAAGGTAAGAACAGAAAGGAATGTTCTCTAGAGCGAGAGGGGTCCCAAGTGGGTTGCCATTCAGGGCTTTTATAGTTGGTCTTCTACAGAAAACTGACCAGGGAACTTGGTAAATATCTTGTCTATAACACTTAAGACAAACAAGGTGGATTTGTAAATATTATGACGATATCTTGTCTATATTTAGAACAAAGGAAGCGGATTTGTTATGTTTGCGTCTCTCTGGCTAATATCTTGTCTATAACCTTTCTCCACATCTGGGATTTCTGTGAGCCTGGTTACGGAGCCTCCTCCCTGTCTCCCTACCTAGCCTTGCCTATCCCTTACTCAGTCTCAGCTGAGGAGCTCAGGTGGCAACGGGAGCTACTGGGTACGGGGGCCTAGGTTACACCCGCCACATGGGGCCACTGTCTGGGGCACACGGCTGGACGCAGCAGCGCTAGGACGGCGTTCTGTGCTTCCCCGGTGGACGCAGGTGCAGAACACACGTAGGGAACACCACACGTTGGCGAAGGTGATCAGAGTGCAGTCAGCGCGGGTGGCAGAACCAAGGTGTTTCCAGAGCAAAGTTACGGTTTCCCTTCTTAGTCATGGCTAGAAATGAATAGTTTATGCTTAAGCTCCACAAGGGGTTGATGAATTATCGACATTTATGAAATCAGGCCATGGATGCTCAGAAGCTGCGGCTGGGACCCTGGCCCGCCCCTGGAGTTGACACGCTTGCTGATTTGTCGACACCTTCTAGTAATTCAGTGGGCGGGAGGCTTCTGGCTGTCACTCAAGGGACTGCATTCTGCCCAGCTTTGGGCTGCGGGGGGTTTTGATAAGCACGACTCCATTAATTCACAGGGACAGTTTGTGAAGCTCTTGGTAGAGAGAGGACAGGACAGGAAGGGGGCAGGCCAGGTGTCATCTGGAGATAGGCCACCTCCAGCTCTGCATGCTCCAGCCGACCCCCCAACACGCCAAGTCTCCCCCCAGGGGCACCGTCTTCTCCATGAAGTGGACACTTAGCAGGGGTCGGTGGCAAAAGCAGATGAAGTGTGTGTTTTATTAAATGAAAAATGCATTGCAAACCCCGTTCTTCCACGAGTGTATTTTAAAACAAATTCACTTCGGTTTGTTGCTAAGTGAACATCGGCCTTGTTTAGTGGGAAGACAGTGGATTCGAGGTCGGACAAATGTGTCTGAGTCTCGGATCTGTTACTCTGGGCGCTGCTACCTGGGGAAACAACCTGTTGGTCTGTCCCATGGGAGCGTCTGTGGGCCCTGCAGGCGGGAGTATGGGCGACGGCGTGGGGGCAGCCCTCCTTGGGACTCACACTCAGTCCAGGACCCGTGGGGAACTCTGTGAGGACGTCCGTCTGACCCTCCCTGCTCTGGCCTCCTCCCTGGGGTCTGTTGGATAATGGGCCGCCAGGACGGCCTCTACCATGGAACTGGAGTTTCCTACAGAGAATGTTCTGGATGAATGTTGAAAGTCCTTGAGGATCCAATTCAAGGCACATAGAGTAGCTCCTGTTACAGACGTGAAAGCCCCTGATCACTCAGTGAGGGCACATGGTCCTCAAAAGCAGCGACTCGGAAACTGTCTGGTGACGCCATGATGATTCCCAACCCCCTTCTCCTGGTTCTAGCTTCCTGGCTGGAGAGAAGTTTCCAGCTGTGTCTGGGCTTCTGTGAGTCTGTGCCCCCGCCCCACAGAGGCCCCTGGCTGCGCTGGGGCCATCCGCTCATCCACACAGAGCCACCTTCCCAGTACCTTTCAAAGGCTCTAATGGAAGTGAGACAATTCTCTTCCTTCTCAAACCGCCAGGCCTTCTGGGTTCCCTGCCCTCCACCTGCCCCCCGGCCCCAGCGGATGAGCTTCCTCCACTGAGAAAGAAAGCAAGAGCCATCATCATACTCCGCCACAACCCCCAACCACAAACCTGCCTACAGACCCTGGAAAATCTCTCTTCCAACAAGGCCTCTGCAGAATCAAGCAGAAAGGCATTCTCGTACCTGCCCCTGGCTCACCCTCCACTGACCCGGGGCTGAGCCTGGGCCACTCCTCATGGGTGCTGCTCTGACACGTGCTCTGTTCGCTCGCTTCCCTGTGCACATGCCAACCGTGCAAGCCCGGCCAGTCACCCAGAGACCAGATGCGGCCCGCGTGGCTCCATGGAATATTCCTCAACGGGAGCTGCTGGCTGTAAGTGTGACCGTATCATCTTCCCTGGATGTGGCCAAGCGCCATGATTCCCCAGTTACGCCATCAGGAGAGCCGGGGAGCTCCAGGAGTTAGGAGGGAACCGCGATCATGGGTACTCACTGCGTGTTCAGCTAATACAGAAATACGGACCCCATAAGGTCACGCTCGGACATGGGAAGGAAGGAAATGGTCCTCTGCACAGCAGTGACACGTGTAAGGAACTCATGAGCCACAGCGCACGTGGGGGTGACAATATAAACAGGCTCAAAAAGATCAAGATACGTTCATGAATGATAGATGAGCAATAAATGGGTCAATAGGAAGATCTGGGCTCATCTTTTTTTTCTACTAAAAATACATTTTTCACTTAAAAAAATTAGAAATGCCAACAAGTTAGAACTAAAACATTAAATATGTCCTGTTTCTTTCTGTCTTCTTCCTGTCCCGACGTGAAGGCTTGTTTGCATAATCTGTGCTACGTAACACCTTTATAACTTGCTGTATCCTCCGACCTTCTGAGATAAACACCTGTGCACGGCGTGCAAAACTCTTTGCAACCAGTTCTTAAATGTAGCCCAATAGTTGAGGGGTAGTTAGGTTATTCCCGAACAGACCATGATAAATTGCTTTGTATGCAGAATTTGGGGGCTACGTTTAGACTTGTTTCTTTTGGTTCTATATATTTTTTACATTAAATAGTTTGGGATTTTTGGGGGGTCAGATTTACCAACATAAATTACTGCTTGCATGATATAAACATCAGGTGAAAAGGTACACATACCTTTTACGGTTCTTAACCTGTACCGCCAAATGGCCTTTGAAACCAACGTCCCCATCCACGAACATCGTAGGAACTTCCCTGATTCTACCAGCATCGGGCCCGACAGTATTTCAAACGTTTTTGTTAATTTCATAAGCAACAAAAGGCACCTCCTTCAGGTCATTGCTATTTGTTTAATCACCAGAAGGGTGAACATTTTCTCCCATGTATGTTCCCAAATTCTTTTTCTTCAGTTGTGAAATATCGGTCTGTCGCTCTCTTGTCTCGAGGGAGCTGGTTTTCGTCATTTGTATGAGTGCTCTTTGTGGAACAAAAATATCATGTCCCTAGCCTGCGAGTATGGTTAATGCTGCTGCGTTAACCAAGGACAAGATGTCTTGTTCTTACTTTTGTGCTGTCTTCTCTTTACTGGGCCTTGCTCCCCTTTACAAGCAGGGTCGTGTTTATTTTACTTTCCACCACAATTTATTAGAATACGTGAGTCTGTGTTTTTGCTAACTGCCCACTTCCTCCGTCTTCCCCCAAGGAAAACACAGATAATTGGCATATCTGGCGCTGGAAAGGAGCGTGCATCGGGGGTGGCGGTGCCCCGGAGACCCTCCGCAGCCTCGTTAATCAAACCCAAATGAAGTGTACCAGCGCCCAGACTCGGTCTTCTTCTACAGAGAGAATCAGGTTACGGCGGCCCGAGGGCAGCCTCCACAGGGCAAGACCGGTGGAGGGGGCCTGTCCACATTGTCAGAGGGGCTGCTGGAAGGTTGAGACGAGGTGTGTGCACGTGCGATGTGGAAGGCCTCCACTTAGCCTTGTTGTCAAGGATAACGCCCTGGTTTCTGCCAAATCAGGGTGTCAGTGGGGTCAGTCCCTGAGGGAACAAGGCAGGGTGAGGAAGAGGATGGATGGGCTGTGGGGAGCACAGCCTGGAGGCATGCTGGCCAAGATGCCCAGTGGGGCCCTTGGGGCCTGAGCCATCCTGGCCTCCCTCCCAGCAGCGCGCGAGCAGGAGGGCTCCTCGGGACAATCCGCAGCTCGAGTGTTTGGTCTAGCTTGTTGGGAATTTAAATCTTGTGTTTACAGGTGTATTTTAAGGAACCAATTTTCTTAGGGGGACAATAAAGTCCTTAGAAACAGCTTTCTCTCATAATCTTTTCTTTTTTGATGAATTCACTGATTTTTCTTCTTCAGCCTGTTGATGCGATGGATTGCATTACATGATTTTTGAACGTCGACCCAGTCGCGCACACCGGGGATAAATTCCACTCGTCATGGTGTGTAATTCTTTTTATACATTGTTGGATTAGATTTGTTGATATTTGTTGAGAATGTTTACATCTATGCTTATGAGACGTATTGATCTGTAGTTTCCTTTTCTTGTAATGTCTTTGTCTGACTTTATTATTAGGACCGTGCTATCTTCATAGAATATAATAGGAAGTGTTAGGTTACTTCTTTTTTTTTTTTTTTTTTTTTTAAAGATTTTATTTATTTATTTGACAGAGATAGAGACAGCCAGCGAGAGAGAGAACACAAGCAGGGAGAGTGGGAGAGGAAGAAGCAGGCTCATAGTGGAGGAGCCTGACATGGGGCTCGATCCCGTAACGCCGGGATCACGCCCTGAGCCGAAGGCAGACGCTTAACCGCTGTGCCACCCAGGCGCCCCAGGTTACTTCTATTTTCTGGAACAGACTATAGAGAATTGGTATAATTTTTTCCTTAAATGTCCGGTGGAATCACCAGTCAATGCGTCTGTTTGGAAAGGTTATTAAGTACTTATTTCTTGAATCGATATAGGCTTATTTGGGTTATCTTTTTCTTACGAGTTTTATAGATTGCTTCTTTCAAGAAATTGGTCCATCTGAGTTAAATTATCAAGTCTTTGGGCATGGACTGTTCAGAATATTCTTCTATTAGCTTTTCAATGGCCATGATTTATAACCTTTAAAAATTAACACAACACTCGTTGTGTTCTCTATTTGCAGGTATTATGATTCATTTGTCTATTTAGGTAGTAACTATTTTTGCACAACCATTGAGCTCTGGGCTCTGGGCTGAGGTCTGGGAGTCAAGGGGTAACAGCAGGAATAGGCCCCTTGCAGGTGGACCTACCTTACACCGTGGGAGACCTTGGTGCACATACGGAGCATCGTTCCTGGCTCTGTGGGGGGGGGGGGGTAGACCACCCGAGAGGCGTTAATCAGAGTCAATGGTCTGGGAGGTATTCTGGAGATGGGGCTGCGCCCTGGGTAGGGCACATCTAGATGAATGTGTTTATTCTTTGGTGTAGGGCTGCTTAACTGCTGGGGAGGCAGCTGGAGGGGCATCTGGGAACTTGCTGGCTGTCACTTCCGTCACTTGGAGACAGTGACAGGATGGTGGGCTTATGTCAACATATACAAGAGGACTTTGGATCACTCACTTAAGAGAACTAAGAATGCTGGGTCATGGAATTGTCAAAAGGGTAAGACACTTCACCCAACACAACTGAAAAATGCATTTCTTCGTTGTATCTGTTGTGTTTCTTCACAGTGGACAGTGGCCAAGCCTGGCTGTCTTTGGGGAAATGAGTGAACAGAACAACCTCGCCGGAGGCCATGACCCTGGGCTGGGGGCACAGGCTCCAGGCAGAATGCTCTTTCCTGGAGCAGAACGCCCATCCTTTTGGGTCTCTTTGTTCTGCTGGTCAAGATTCAGACTTTGGGGACAGGGTACCCTCATGGAATGGGCCCCCTCTCACGGACTCCACCTGTTTCTACCCAGTGGCAAAGAAGTCACATGGGCTCTATGATTACTTCTTTAGATATGTTTCAACAAGCATAATGACTAAATTGAAAGGAATATCCTTTAAAATTTTTCCAGATTTTCTGGTGGGTGGGTATCATTTTAGAGTTTCTAGGGTAGTAGTTTCCTCTGTATCTCTCTCTATTATATATATATATATATGCCATTTAAAACATTGGCAGGTGTAATGGCCCTTCACCAGTAAATGCCTCTCCAAAGATATTCTCCTGTAAGGCCGCAAAGCCACTATCATGACCTGTGAAATTTGATATAAATTCAAATATTTTCCTTTGTCCACAAAATATTTTTTAAAATTTTCTTTTTAAAAAAGATTCACTTATTTATTTTAGAGAGGGTGGGGCAGAGGGAGAGGGAGGGAGAGAATCCCAAGCAGACTCCCCACTCAGCACAGAGCCCGATGTGCGGTTCAATCTCACGGCCCTGAGACTACAACCTGAGCTGAAATCAAGAGTCAGACACTCAATCGACTGACCAAGCCACCCAGGTGCCCCTCTCTTGAAGTTTTCTAAGCAAGACCCAGTCAAGGATTTCACATTGCATTTGATTATCATGTTTCCTTAATCTTCTTTTATCCAACAGTCTCTTTCATGATTTTTGTTTTTCAGTGATCAAATCTTAAGTCAATCAAGAGGTCAACTCATTTATGGAAAGTCAAGAATGTGCCAGGAGCTTTGCAGGTGTCAACATAATCTCATAGTACCTTTTACAGTTTACTTTGGGGTTGCCTCCCTCCCTGGAGGAGACCTGCCAGGCAGCGGTCGTGTCTGGGAGCAGACACCAAAGACCTGCTTGTTGGGACAGCCATGGCCCTCAGCCCTGTGAGTGGCGTACCAACACCTGAGGCTCAGGACAGTTATGGGACTTGCCCGAATCACCAAGAACTGGAAGAATGGGCATTCAACAAGGACCTCTGATTCCACATCGAAGTCTGCACCACTGGAGGCAGCCCATCCTTCAGAACTTCCATTTCCCCACACGGAGATTAAGGAATTACACAATACTTGTCTCAGACAAAATCCCAGCTCTTGGTATGCTGAAAGTCCAAGCGTCCAAGGAGCTCAGGCGGAGCCTACCGTGTGCCTTACAGCGGAAGGAGCATATTAGGATCCTAGGCTCCAGTCCTGCCTCCACAACCTACCATCCATGGCCACGGGCAAGGCATGGAGCATCTCACAGACACCCAGTGACCTCTTGTAGGAAATGAGGCAACAATGTCTGCCCGTGGGGTTGAAGAAGGAGAAAATGAAGGCTATCCAGGGATGCAGAACACCAGGATGATGCCTGGTGCCTGGCCAAATGCTAGTTCAAACAAGATGGAAATGGAGAAGCCATAGAATACAAGATGGATGGCAGGGCAGGCTGGAGTCAAACAAAAAGCACATCTGATGACAGTCATGAGGTGGTCAGGGTTTTCTGCTTAAGGAAAGCTCTCTATTTGTTACATACTTCCAGAAAATGAAAGTCAATGTCCTGCTTCTTCTTGCGTACTAAGAATACCAACCAGGTAGGACGATGTCAGCATTTGTTCCTTCCTAAGTGACAGCTAACTTCTTGATGCAGCGTGTCTGAAGAATAGGGACAGCACCATTCAGAGCAAATGGAATGGAAACCAGATGTGACCTGGGAGCCTGAAGCCATAATTCACCCACACCGTGCTCTGCCGGGGGGCTTCCGTCTCTGCCCCAGGTTGTAGCTCAGAGAGTGCATTACCCAGGGATCTGTGGCATAGTTTCGGGATGGCCAGCTGCAAAGTCAAAACAGAATTAAAACTCACTTTAACTCTTGTGAATGAATCAGTATGTGTGTGTCTTCCTAATTTCAGGCAACATAAGGTACAGTTAAAAATAAGTGAAAGTGTTCTTCGTTGCTAAGGATTTATGTTTGGATCCAAACCGTCCTGGCTTCATAAACTTTAAATTACTCTAGGTTCCAAGAAAACATGCTTCAGTTTGTTGGTGAGCAAGTGGAGATCTCAGACATGAGCCCAATGCTGTACTAGATATTCTAGAGACAATTGCAGTGACAATTCCAGCATGCTTGCTCTGGAGAATGGAGGTGAACAGGATCTCTTGGAAGCTGAGGTCTACACAGGTATCCCAGGAAGACAAGCAGGGAAGCCCAACAATCTTTTCAGAGCCTGACTGGAGAGCTACATGGCTGGAAAACCAGTAGGACGCTGTCCTAACAATCCAGGAGGGAAGCCATGGCTGAGGCAAGATGGCGGCGAGTGAAAGGACGCGGTGTGGGTTCTGGGAGGTCCCTCAAGGGGGCCCGCTCACTGATTGAAATGCTAGATGGAGAAGGTGGGGAGCAGGAAGAGGGGAGTCCAGGGTGAATCTAGGTTTCTGGCTTGAGCTGTTGGGTGGTGGTTGTGCCCCTCACTGTAAGGGGAGACTCAGGACTTAGGAACACTTTGGGGGGAAATTACCCCCTTTCAAAACCTTAGTTTCTTCTTCCATAAAATGGAGAAAACATCATGGACTCTGCAGTTGATATGGGAATTGGGAAGTTGTATAGAATATTTAAAAGTGCTTGGGGTGGAGAGCACGTTTTTTTATACTTTTTTTCACTGCATGCCTGTTGCTCCCAGCCTCCCTCCCGGCCTCCCTCCCATCCTCCCTCCGGGCCTCACTCCAGTGCTGCTCCCGCCCCTGGCCACGGAGTGAAGCCTTTCCTCTCCTGCCGGGCTTCCCCCAGCACCGCATCAACGCATCCCGTATGTGCGGGGTGGCCGAGGCCGGAGCTGGCATCAGGACGTTACTGTTAAATCCCGGCCACTCCAGCCCCCGCGCAGGCTGCTGGTGGAACGCGGGCTTCTCCCCGCACGAGGGGATAATAATGTTACATTTTTCAGAAACAGATCAGTTTCTTTTTGCTCCCTGCTGTTCCCCACTCATGCTCAGCTCCCCTCTCCTTCATTCAAGCAAACAGCAGGACCTGTGTTGCCTCCGAGAAAGGACGGGGTGGTTGGAAAAGGAAGACAGCAGTCAGGAGCAATAGCGACACCACTCCCGGGTCTCACTGGTGCAGATTCTCTTAACTCAGGGAATTAAGATGGAAGAGAAATGAGAACACACGCATCTGTCTCTTCTCTCCACAACCCACAAGCACAGCCCACAAGAACTCTTCCTCCCTTCATGACCGACCCCAGAGTTTGCACGGATGTGCGTGCATGGACCCGCATGTAAGCATGTGTGCACACGTGTGCACGTATGTGGCTTTGGGTATGCGTGCATGTGCGTGAGGGGTCTGGCGAGCTCCCCAGGGAGCGGCCCCCGAGGGACCTCAGAAATGTGGGTGTGCCCGTGACTGACCCCCAGGGGAGGAGCCCCCTTCTCTGTCAGATGCCTGGCCGCGGCCCGAGTCAGCGCACCCAGGGATGCCGGCAGCAGGGGTCCGCGGCTGGGGAGGCAGGAGGACAGGTCACTCGGTGCCACGGCGCGTGTCGAGCTCTGCCAGAGCTGGAGGATGGCCCGTTGGCGTGGCCAAGGCCCACCTGCCAGCTCAGATTGTATCTGGAGAGGAATGGGGGCCCCTCTCAAAACTCTCAAGAGGGCTGACTGGCAATGACCTGTTGTTGGAGGACAGGTTGATTCTAGAAAATGCTGTCGTATAGATAGTCCTCCTTCGTTTCTGAGAGAGTAGACACAGAGCAGGTCGTGACTGAATTAAGGTTGTTTCTTGCTTCAAGAAAACTATCTTTGGGATAGTTTGTATTCTCACATCCTTGGCCCTCGGCCCATGAGCACCGACCGTCACGCATCCTTTCCACCAAGGACCCAGGGGAAGCCAGCCTGACACCACCCTTTGCTGGCTCGAGAACCTTCCACCAAACCCACGTCCATCTGTGCCTCTCCATCCCGGGCTCATTACTCTCATTCACATAAGGCAATGATTCGATTTTCCCAGGGAGCTTCATTAGAATGAGAAAAATTAAATTTACCAGGGAAAGGAGGAAACGAGCGAATAAAAAATATGACAAGTAATTGAATTTTCGGTCCATGAACTCCCCTGTGTGATTCGATTCTGCCGCACGGAGCAAGGAACTGAAGGATGAAGCCTCCTCTCCACGCAGAAACCCGCTAATTCGTATTAATGGCCTGGTGCTCGTGCTCAGACGGTCCCCCCAGTGACGTGAGAGCTGTTTACTCCGCGGACACACTCTGGTCCTTGCAGAGCGGCCCTGGGCCCAGACGGGCCCCAGAACCGACACACCCCACACCAGAGTGTGGCGTCCTGAGAGCTCACTGCAGCCCCAGAGCCGGCGAGGACGCTCACTCCTCTCCGTCTTGCCTACGACATAACAAAGCCCTCAAGAGTCTAGAAGAGTAAGACAGAAATTGCCAGAGCTGAGACTTGAATCCTGTGCTTTGGTTCTAAGTGGCCTGTTATTTCTACCACACCAGTGGAGGCTTCTGGAAGGACGCTGCTCACGTGGGGGTGCCGGAGGACCCTGCCGGGACCATCCCACCTGCTCACTGAGTGTTTAGCACCTGCTTGCTCTCGGCATCCTTTTCCATTCCAGCCACTACAAGGGGCGAGAGGCTCTCATGTTCTGAGGAAGGCCCCAAACGGTGAGGTCACAGACGGCCAGTTTACTTAAGAATGAATTCCCAGGTTTTGTTGTTTGTTTTTTTTAAGATTTTATTTATTTATTTGACAGAGAGAGAGAGAGCCAGCGAGAGAGGGAACACAAGCAGGGGGAGTGGGAGAGGAAGAAGCAGGCTCCCAGCGGAGCAGGGAGCCCAATGCGGGGCTCGATCCCAGGACCCTGGGATCATGACCTGAGCCAAAGGCAGATGCTTAATGACTGAGCCCCCCCAGGCGCCCCTGAATTCCCAGTTTTAACAAACCCATCCAGAAGCGATTAAGAAAGAAAGGGCAGCAGCCAGCGCTGGGGACAGGGTAATGAAGGGTTACCCGAACGTGCCGTGGTGGGGGGGGGGGGCGCACATTGCCCTAAGCTTCCTACGAGGTGATTCGGCAGGGGTAGGAATTGAGTTGTGTCCCTCTGAAATTTGTATATTGAGGTCCTGGCAGCTCAGGATGTTCTCTCCCTTATTTGGAAGCAGGGTTTTGCAGATGGAAGCCGGTGAAGATGGGGCTGCATGGGAGCAGGGTGGACATAGGCCAGTATGACGGGATTCCAGAAACCAAGGAGAACCTCGCACAGAGCCGTGCACAAGGAGAACACGATGCAAAGAGACACAGGGAGTGGGCGGCCGTCTACACTCCAGGGAGTGGATTCTTTCTCCCTCCCGCCTCAGAGGGATCTCGGGCCAGCCTCCAGGTCTCTGGGGTGGCCCAACGACCCGACGCAGGGATATGTACTGAGACCCTCAAAATACACAGGACTGTCTTGCCTTTGGCTGTTTCCTCGGATCATGCGAATTAACACTGGTTTACACGAAGAGTGCAGTTAGCTGGTCTCTTTTCCAACACGCTAAGGCCAGAGGCCAATCGGAGAGCCCTCCGGGCCCCAGTGCATTTCTGCAAGTTCCCTGGGAGTTTGCGCATTGGGTTGCCCTCCTCATCCGGGCTCCTGGGTGAGTCTGCTGCCCGGCTGGCGGGGCGCTGTCCCATTTGGGGGTCGCCAGCCTATGCTCCGTGTTTTGCCCCCCCCCCCCCCAGTGTGCGGATGGCAGCCGGCCTGGGGACAGATGCCAGCAGTTGTCACCACGGGCTCAGAACCGTGGAAGAGGCATGTGTGTGGCTTCCCCATCCTCTTGCGGCAGCTCCCTTGTGTTTCTGATCTGAATCGCCCTCTGTCCCCCACAGCCGGAGGCAGGACGAATGGCAGGACCGCTCCAACGCAGACTGGCTGACCCCTGAGCTCCGGTGAAAGCAATTCTGGTTTTAAACAGCATCTCATTGTGGGGCCTGTTTGCTGGACCACACGGAGCCGCCGGAGCGGCTCTATTGACCTCTGACCCCTGGCCCGCTCAGTGAGACAAGGTGAGTACTTCTGGGGCAGCTGGGCCCCTGGGAGGACCCGAGAATAAATCTGAACCTATTTACATTCTCTGTCCCTGAAGGTGATAAATGGCTTCCCCCATTCAGGCCAAGCCCTGTGGCCCTTTTATGCGCTGCTTGGCCTCTAAAAAGCGGAGAATGTCCTGTGTGTCTTTCCAGTGTTTACGAGCAGAATAGCAGAGATCGGATTACCAGCGCAGAGTGATTCATCTTTTCTCCCAAGGCAAAGCCTGTGTCCACATGAGTTCATTTTGCGGATCCGGGCGGTCAGGAGCCGGAGGCCCCGGGACAGGGCGCAGGGGGAGAGGGGCGGGGGCGCCGGCTGGCAGATGGGGAGCCGCGTGGACCCTCGTTCTGCGTCCTCGTTAGGACTTCAGTGGAGCTCCTGGGTTTGAGGTTTTGTCTTTTAACACAAGTTAAAAAACTAGATTTCCTCCCCGCCTGGCCGATTCATGATGGTTTCCCAGGCTGCTGGGCTGGAAGGTGTTTTCAGAAGTACATATTACACTTGGAAGCTTTAATTAGGCAATTGTGAGAACAGAATTCGTATCTGAAGGAAAATGTGAGGCCGCGCTGTGGGTCCGAGGCAGATCATGCGATCACCACTGGCATTTTAACTTACGGAACATTTCGAATGTACAGAAGAGTGTAGAGAAAAACAAGCATAAGGAACACTTACTTGCCCGCTTTAAAAATTCTACCATTTTGCCACATCTGCGTCCGTTTTCACTAAGGAATAAAACACACAGAAAAGCCCCTCTGTGCTCCCTTCCTCGTCCTTAAACGGACGTTTCTCATCCCCAGGACATATCTCTGCTCTGTTACAGATGACCATATCCATTCACGACAGGGAGCAAAGGCCCGAATTTGTATGTGAATGCATCATTCTGTGATAAGCTTGTTTTCATCTGACATGGCGCTATACGATGTAGTACTATTGACAGGTGAAGTCTAATTCATTTCATGTAACTGGTGCGTAGCACTTCATTTCATGGGCATTGGACACTTTAATCAGGATACCGCTGGATGTTTGGGTGGCTTCGGTCAAGAACTGGGAAAGTTCTGGGCTCTCACCCACTTACTGACCAGCAAGTTAGGCTGCCCCAGTTTCAGGCCGGTGGAAGAAGACACGAGGTTCTGGGCTCAGAGACGGAGGACTGTTAGTCACAGCCAAAGCAGCAGCCGGAGGGCCAGCGTGCGGGCACTGGTTCCCCACCCGCAGTGCCCACGGGGTGACCACAGAGGCGACAGCTGCACACAGCAGGTCCAGCTCAAGGGAGGGCCTCTGACCGTGGGGGGACCCTGTGGGTGTAGGGCAGTTGGGACGCGAGCTGCCACTCCATTCTGGGATGACATCATCTCGTCCTTCGCGGTTCTTGCCTGTAAACACAGCTGCGAAACATGGTGGGTCAAGAGCAGTCCAGGCCTTCCGGTCCTGGCACAGCCAGCGAGGCTCAGAGGGGAACAGGAAGCCCTAGGAGGACTGTGTCTCCCGAAGCTTCCCAGCATTACCTCTTCAGATATGCACACAGTGCCACCAGTGCTCCCCTCACACAGGTCACAGAAACTGTTCTTTCTTTTTTTTTTTTAAGATTTATTTATTTGGTGGGGGGGGAGTGCGAGTGGGGGGAGGGGTAGAGGGAGAGGGAGACTCTCAAGCAGACTCCCCACTGAGCATGGAGCCTGATGTGGGGCTCGATCCCACGACCTTGAGATCACGACCCGAGCTGAAACCAAGAGTCGGACCCTCCACGGACGGCGCCACCAGTTGCCCCCAGAAGATCAGCTTCTTGGCATATTGTTTCAGCGGCGATTGCAGGAATTTGCAGCTCCCGGCAACGCACAGGGGTTTTCTTGCTTCTTCGTCCCCTGGCAAGCGCTCGGGTCATCACGCACTTTACTCTGTGCCCACCTGCGGGCTACGGCGCGGCCGTGCGGGTTATTTGAATGGCTCCTTGATTCCTGATGGGTTTGAACATCCGTTCTTTCCTTGTACGGCTGTTGCCGTACGGATCCTGCTGTCCCTCGTCCTTTCACTTTTGCCTGTTTTCGTGGATTTGCCTTTTTCTCGTGGATTTGTAGGCGTTCTTCGTCCATGCTGCATACTCATTCGTTGTCAGTTATACATAGTAAGAATATCGCTTCTCACCGCGTGGCTGTCTGTTCTCTACGCTTACAGGTTTTCGTTTTGGAGAGAAATTTTAAAGTTTTAAATGTGAAAAAAGAAATTACAAAAAATACACCCCACTTATAATAACATCAAAAAGAATAAAACAGTAGGGGAATAAGTTTAACCAAGGAGGTGAAAAATCTATGCTCTGAAAACTATAAGACTTTGATGAAAGAAATTGAAGAAGACAGGGGCACCTGGTGGCTCAGCCAGTTAAGTATCTGTCTTTGGCTTCGGTCATGATCCTGGGATCCTAGGATCGAGCCCCGCCTCGGGCTCCCTGCTCAGTGGGGGAGTCTGCTTGTCCCTCTGTCTCTGCCCCTGCTCATGTGCTCTCTCTCTGTGTCACCTATTCACTCTCTCAAATAAATAAATAAATAAAATCTTGGAAAAAAAAGACAGCGAAGAAGACATAAATAAATGGAAAGCTATCCCGTGTTCTTGGAGTGGAAGAATTAATATTGTTAATATATCCCTACTGCACAAAATGGCCTATAGATTGAATGCAATCCCTATCAAAATTCCAATGGCATTTTTCACAGAAATAGAAAAAACTATCCTCAAATTCACATGGAACCACAGAAGACCCCAAATTGCCAAAGCAACTTTGAGGAAGGACAAAGCTGGAGGCACAACGCTTCCTGATTTCAAACTGTATTAAACAGCCGTAGAGATCACAACAACATGGTACTGACATACAGATGGTCATGTGGACCCATGAACAGAGTAGAGAGCCCAGGAATAAATCCACACGGACACAGGCTCCTAATCTTTGACAAGGGTGCCAAGAACACATGATGGGGAAGGGACAGTCTTCAATAAATACTATTGGAAAACTGGATATCCATGTGCTGGAGAATGAAACTGGACCCCTACCACTCACAAAAAAATAACTTGAAATGGATTAAAGACTTCAGTGTAAGACCTCATGCCATAAGACTGCTAGAAAAAAACACAGGGACGAGGCTTCTTCTTTTTTAAAAATATTTTATTTATTTATTTGTCAGAGAGAGAGAGAGAGCACAAGCCAGGGGAGCAACAGACGGAGAGGGAGAAGCAGACTCCCTGCTGAGCAAATAGCCCAACACGGGGACTTGATCCCAGGACTCCGGGATCACGACCTGAGCTGAAGGCAGACGCTTAACCGACAGCACCACTCAGGTGCCCTTGGGGAAGAAGCTTCTTAACACGGGTCTGGGCAATGAGTTTTTGGGATTTGACACCAAAAGCAAAAGCAACAAAAGAAAAAAAAAGTAAACCAGTGGGACTATTTCACACTAAAAAACTTCTGCACGGCAAAGGAACCATCAACAAAATGAAAAGGCGATCTACAGAGCAGGAGGAAATATTTACAAAGTGTATATCTGATAAGAGGTTAATACCTGGTACGTTTATATAACACACTATGTGTGTTTACTTAGTAGTAAAAAGCAAACAAGAAAATAACCTGACTATAAAATGGGCAAAGGAACTGAATAGGTGTTTTTCCAATGGCCAACGGACACATGAGAAGACGCTCAACATCACTCATCATCAGGGAAATGCAAATCCAAACCACAATGACATGTCACCTCACGCCTATCAGAATGGCTGTCGTCAAAACAACAGGAGACCTCACATGTTGGCGGATGTGGAGAAAAGGGAACCCTTGGACACTTTTGTTGGGAATGTAAATTGATGCAGCCATTTTGGAAACAGCACGGAGATTCCGCAAGAAGTTAAAATAGGGCTTCCGTGATCCAGTAACCCCGCTTCCGGGTATTTATCCAAAGGACATAAAGTCACTATGTCAGAGTGACATCTGCACCCCACGCTCACTGCAGGATTATTCACAGTAGCCACGGCATGGGAATGACCTTAGCGTCTGTCAATGGATGAATGGATAAGGAAGATGTGGTGTATGTACAGTGGAATATTATGTGGCCTCAAAAAGGAAGTTCTGCCATTTGCAACAACATGGATGGACCTAGAAGACATCATGCTGAGTGAAATTAAGTCAGGCACAGAAAGGCAGATAATGCATGATCTTATTTACATGTGGAACTGAACAGTAGGAACTCACAGAAACAGAATGGAGTGGTGGTGACCGGGGCAGAGGGGAAGAGGGGCGGGGAGATATCCACAAAGGGTGCAAACCTTCCGTTATAAGATGAATGATTTAGAAGGATCTAATGTGCAGCATGGTGACAATAATGATAACGTATCGTATACTTGACATTTGCTGGAACAGTAGATTTTGTGTTCTTATCACACACACAGATGGTAAGTATGTGAGCTAACGGATATGTGAGTTAGCTAATTATTGCGATCATTTCACAATGCATACGTATACCAAATCGTTACGTTGTATGCCTTAAATATTTATAATTTTATTTGTAAATATATCTCGATGAAGCTGGGCAAAAGCTGTAAATAATAAAATTTATTTTTAATTTTTTGAATTTTGCTTTTCTGTCTTCTTTAAAAAAAAAAAACTTTTTCTTCTATAAATAAGGCCACAATAATTTTTCCTATTTTTCTTTTAAAAATATTAAAGTTTTACTTTTTACATTTAGGTGTCAAACACATTGGGAACGTACTCTTTTTTGTAGTGTGAGGTATGAATCTAATTTATTTTCACACACGTGGACACCAGTGGTCTCCTCACCATGAATTCCCCATGCAGGTGTCAGATACCCATTCTATCGTGCGTGCATCACTTTACCAGTCGCTCCGGCTCAAAGCCTCCCTCAGGGCCATCCTGAGTCCTGTACCTGAAGCCCACTCCATTCGCGAAGTCTGACAGCTCTATCTTGAAATGGAGCTCCTCGAGCCAGCCATTCCTCACCCAACACCAAACTGCCCCCACCTTCTGCTGGGTTACTCCATGGTCTCCCAGCCAGTCTCCTCCCTCATCTCTTGCCCCCCTACAGCTTCTTGTCCACATAGCAGCAGAGTTAGGTCTTTAAAAATATATTGATCATACCATTCCCAGCTTACACTGAGAATAAAATTCACAATCATACTGTGTCTGCAAGACTCCCCATGCCCTGGTTGTTGGCTGTCTCCTTATTTAGTCTCCTACCTCCTCTCCCCTCTCTGCTCCTTCTCCCTCTGTCTCTGTCTCTCTCGCATTATGTTGCAGGGGGGAGGTGGGTGCACCTCAGGGCCTTTGCACTTGCTATCTCTTCTGCCTGTCATTTCTCCCCTCCCCACCCCCCCAGGTAGGTGCACAGCTTGCTTTAACCTCATTCAGTTTTCTTTTCTTTTTTCAAGATGTATTTATTTATTTTAGAAAGAGAGTGAGTGTGGGGTGGGGAGGGGCAGAAGGAGAGGAAGAGAGAGAATCTTCAAAGCAAACTCCCCACCATGCGTGGAGCCGGACCCAGGGCTCAATCCCACGATCCATGAGCTCATGACATGAGCGGAAACCAAGAGTCAGATGCTCAACAGACTGTTTGCTTTCTCCTCCACGACTTTTTTTTTTTTTTAAGATTTGATTTTATTTATTCGACAGAGATAGAGACAGCCTGCGAGAGAGGGAACACAAGCAGGGGGAGTGGGAGAGGAAGAAGCAGGCTCATAGCGGAGGAGCCTGACGTGGGGCTCGATCCCAGAACGTCGGGATCACACCCTGAGCTGAAGGCAGACGCTTAACCGCTGTGCCACCCAGGCGCCCCTTCTCCACGACTTTTATTCCCCAGCTGGTTTATTGATTATCGTGCAGTATTGATATCCTTGTTTATACACTTTCTCAAGATTCTGTTCATTTATTTTTTTTTGGAAAGAGGCCAGGTATAAAGAGAATAAAGAAAAATGAAATAAATCGAATTCATTGTTTAAAAAATACTTCTAAAAAACTTTTTTTGTATCATAGATTTTAATGCTTTTATTGACATCATTGCCACATAGCATTATAGTAGTTGCAGGCGTACAATGTAATGATTTGATATTTATATATGTTGCAAATGGTCACCACAACATCATCTTCAAATTTCTTTCCTTTTCTTTCTTTCTTTCTTTCTTTCTTTCTTTCTTTCTTTCTTTCTTTCTTTCTTTCTTTCTTTCTTTCTTTCTTTCTTTCTTCCTTCCTTCCTTCCTTCCTTCCTTCCTTCCTTCCTTTTTTTTTTTTTTGTACCCCAAGAAGCTGCAAAGAGAGCAAGGAGGTTTTTAAATGGATTCAAAATAGCAACCCAGCCAACTTCAAAGGTTCAGTTTGAATAACCATTTTATATTGAATTAGTAAGTCAGGAAAAATGAGAGCCATTCATCTGGCAAGATTCAATTGCTAACTTTACAAAATGAGGACTTTATTTCAAAAATCCTACTTAAAAATCAAAATCCCATCCTGGTCCAATTCTTTTGTTTTTTTCTTCTTTCTTTTTTCCTCTTTTTTTTTTTTTTTTTTTTTGAGAGGGAGCAGGGGAGGAGGGGCAGAGGGAGACAGAGAGAGAGCATCCCAAGCAAATCCCCCACTGAGCATAGAGCCCAATGTGGGGCTCGATCTCACCACCCTGAGATCATGACCTGAGCCAAAATCAAGAGTCAGATGCTTAATCGACTGAGCCACCCAGGCGCCCCCGTCCCAGTCCATTTCATTGCATTTATTAGATTTATGTGCTAACTTATAGGAAGTGAGACTCACAGCTAGAACAGAAACTTCACAAAATAAGATGATAGTCTTTTGATACCAGGATGGATTCCATAAAACAAATAAGCAAACAAATATAATAATACCTAGCTCTAGGGCAGCTGGGAAAGGAACCCTCTGGAAAACGGGAGAGCTGGAATCTTATCCCAATCGGAACTGTTGGGAAGAGGGTTTTGAGTGATGGTCTAGTGACAGACAAACCTTGATGGTGACTTCGTTTTCCATATACTTGTGTGAACTGGAATCATTGGTGCCTTCCTGAAACCTTGGCTCTTGTCCTTGTAAAACCCGGATGTCGGCGGCAGACGGCGTCGTGCAGGTTCAGTAAGACGGTGTTCCAGAGCGCCCTGGCGTGGCACCAGGCTGCCAACAGTCCTCTGTGCCTGGCGGCTAGAAAGAAAAAATGAAAACCATCTTATACCAAAACGAATTCCAAATCCACCCGACATAAGTAGCGGACGGAAAGATCAATCCGTATTACGAACTGTCAGGACGGAGAAGGTTCTGTGGAGCGAACCCCAAGGGCAGATGCTGAGAAGCAGACGCGGGCGTGTGAGTACAACCTGGGGTGAAGTTTCCGTGGAATCTATTCCCCCCGAGAGGCAGGATGTCCTGATGCGTAAATGCCGTTTCCAGAACCCCAGCGCCTGGGTTCACCTGTTAGCATCACCGCCTTCTCGCTCTGGGACCCAGGACACGTTACTTTACCTCTGCGCCCCGACACAAAGGCAAATGCTAATAAAACCTACTTCTCAGGGTTGTGTGAAGACTCAACTAGTTAATGTTTGTAAAAAAAACCCAAAACTGCGAACAGTGGCTGGCATGAGCCAAGCAATAGAAAAACACACACCTATATGTAGATGGTCTGTTAGTACTTGTTATCAACAGGAATTTCAAAGGCAGAAAACGAAGTCGGTAGAATAGCTGGAATTCTTAGTGTTATGGGCCGAATTGCGTCCCCATGGAATTCATATGTTGACAGCCCCGTCCATGTTTGAACCTCGGAATGTAACCGTATTTGGAGATAGGGTCTTTAAAGATGAGATTAAGGCAAAATGAGGCCGTGTGGATGGGCGCTAATGCCATCTGACTGATGCCCTTATAAGAGGAGGAGGTCAGGACACAGAAGAAGACGGCGTCTCCCCGCCCGGGAGAGAGGCCTCAGGACAACCAGATCTCAGACTTCCAGCCTCCAACACTGGGAGGAATTCAGTTTCTGTCCGGGCCACGCGATCTGTGCTACTGCGTTCTGACTGCCCCAGCAAATTAACACACTTACTAAATAAAGAGCTCTTCTAATCAGACACAGAAGTAAATATTTTTTCCAATTGAAAAATGGGCCGGGGCACCTGGGTGGCTCAGTTGGTGAAGTGTCTGCCTTTGACTCAGGTTGTGATCTTGAGGTCCTGGAATTGAGTCCCAAGTGGGGCTCCCTGCTCAGCGGGGAGCCTGCTTCTCCCTCTCCCTCTGCTCCCCCCCCTTCCCTGAGGTCCTATTCTCAAATGAATACATAAGACATCTTTAAAAAAAAGGAAAGTGGGCCAAGTACATGAATAATTTACCAAAAAAAAAAAAAAAAGTGGCCAGCACACATAAAAAAACATGCCCCGCTTCGCCAGTAATCAACAACGGCCTCCTAGTTAGCACCTGGGACTGACCAAGATGGAAGGAAAGAGGCCCCCAGCGCGGCTGCTGTTGGGGGGAGTGGAGCTCTCAGTGCTCTGCCCTCGGCCTCGGCCACGGCCATAGCCACAGCCACGGCCTGACAGCCACTCAGCCCCGTGGAGGACGTGAGCAGAACCCCGGGCAGCACTGCAGGGCCTGCATGGACGTTCTGCGGGTTCTGACTCAGAGCCCCCCTTGGATGCAGGCGCGGGTCTCCAGGCCGGAGTCGGGAATGCCACCAGCGGGCTGGCTCAGGAGTGCAACTTCTCGATGACTTTCCTGAAGGTTGTTGGTGCCAACAACAGGCTTCGCGTGTTTAGGGCGGAAACCATCACCGCAGTCAAGGCGATGACATGTGCATGGCCCCCAAGTGACTCCTCATGGCTCTTTGTAGCCCCTCCATCCCCACCCCCGGCCCCCATCAGTCAGGGGTCTGGCTCCTGTCAAGACACGCTCGTTTTCCCATCCCAGAATCACATGTGAATGGAAGCATTCGGTGAGTCAGGACTCTAGTTGTCCCAGTGCTTCCACTCGGTGTAGGCAGGGGGACCCATCCCTGGGTTCCCGTGAATCAACAGTTCATCCCTCTGCTGGGAGACAGGGGGCAAGCAAGATGAGCCCCAGCATGTGCGGCCCGCTGCCTGAGTTTCCAGGCTGCGGTGCAGGGAGGGGGCGCATAGGCAGGGCGCAGTAGGCTATCTGGGCTGGGGGCAGAGGTGAGGGCCTGGGGGTCCCAGCAGCTGGCGTTCGCAGGGGCCCCGCAGAGGAGAGAGGCCCAGAGAGGCCCTCCGCACATCGGCGGAGGGGAAATTCCTCAAGGCCAGGCCGAGAGCAGCCGAGCGGGTCAGAGCCGCGCCCGGTGCCCACACGGGCCGGAACGGACAACCTCATGGTCGCGAGGCCTCATGCGCCACATTCGCATGTCTTCAAAGCAAGAGTCAAGTGGCTCAAAGTCTTTCCAAGGAGCTCACTGCATCCCAGAACAAAGCTCATGAATTTTTATAGAAATATGAAAATATCCAGCCTTCAACAAGGTAAAATTCACAAACCAGTATTTAGCAGGGAGCGGGTATGCAAAGCAGTGGAGAAATGTGACCGGCATGAGGAGGAAAATCAAACAGTGCAGGCCGATGCGGAGCGGACAGACGCTGGGATTCGCAGGTGTGAACCAAAGGTCTTATTATGACTGGATTTCTAGATAGTCAAGAAGTGAAGTAGAGACATGGCAGATACGTTTAAAAAAACCAACCATTCAGGGACGCCTATGGGTGGCTCAGTCGGCTGGGAGTCCGACTCTTGGTTTGGGCTCAGGTCTTGATCTCGGGGTTGTGGGATCGAGCCCCGTGTGAGGTTCCTCACTCAGGGCAGCGTCTGCCTGATATTCTCTCTCTCCCTCTGCTCCTCCCTCCACTTGTGCACGCACGTGCGTGCACACGCTCTCTCTCTCTCAAATAAATAAATAAATCTTAAAAAAAAAACAACCAGTCAAACTTCTAGAGATGGAAACTATAAAGTGTGAGATAAACTGCGTGTGTGTATATATATAAATATATATGCTGGGTGGGATTCAGGGAAGATGGGACACTGGGAAAGGAAAGATTAGCAAACTTGAGGATGTAGATAATTTAAAATATTTGAAAAGAAACACAGAGAGAAAAAAAGATGTTTTAAGGGAAAAGGACACCAGTGAGCTGTGGGACAACGTCAGGGGGCCTGACAAGTGGTTGAGGCCAGTGAAGGGGGGGGTGTCAGGAAAACATGTGAAGAAACATCCCCAGATTTTCCAGTTTTCATGGAAGCTGTACATTCCTAGACCCAGCGAGGCTGAGCATCACAGACACGAAGAAAACCACCCCGAGCACGTCGGACCCCAATTGCTCAAAACCAGCGATAAAGAGAAAACCTTGAAAGTGGTCTGAGAGAAAGGACACTCTGTACGGAGGAACGAGGATAAGGACAAAGTGAGAAAAGCTGTAGGCGCTGCAAGGAGAGGCAGGTGAGCCACGGCCACAGGATGTGACTTCAGTCCCCACATCCTGACCGACACCAGTGGAACTACAGACAGCCAGCAGGTGCACCAGCCTCCAACAGCACCGTCAGCCAGCCCTGCCTCCAGGAGCTCTGCCACAGAGAGCTCTCTCGGCGACAAAGGGAACACGCTCCCTGTGACATCTGACCACGTTTGGGGCCACAGAACGAGTCTCAGAATTGTCAAGGGATTCGAGCCACATGAAGTATGTTCTCCGACACAACAGAGTAACGTTAGAAATCAGTTACGTAAGGACATCTGGAAAATCCCAATACACACAGACTAAAACACACACACTTCTAAATGATCGATGGGGGTCACAGAAGAAGCCAAAGGGAAATGAGAAAGTATTCTGAACTAAATGACAATGAAAACACAGCCTGTAACAGCCGGTGGGGTGCGTTATCCTTTGAGAGAGAACCGAGCGCCAAATGTGTGTAACGGGAAAGAAGAAACGTCTCCAACCAGTGACCTCGGCTTCTGTCTGAAGAAGGACAGGAAGAACCACTCAAACCTAATGCCAGCAGGAGAAAGAGAATACTAAAGATCGGGACAGAAATCAGTGCCTTGAGCAGAGAAAGGCAATGAAACTGAAGCAGGTCCTTTGAGACCAGATGACCCCCGCTGGGCTGAGGAGAAGGGAAACCAGGCTCCTGTGAGCCACAGCATCACAGAACTCATCTTCTCCCGATCGCCCTACCCCTGGACTCTCGTTTATCATTCTGGACACACAGGAAGTACACACAGGGCTGGAGGAGGAGCTCCAGGAGTCACCAGCAAGTGAAGAGACTCAGAGAAATGTCAGATGGGACGGTGGGGGTGGGGCAATGCCAGGTGGAGATGGGGGCATCATCAAAAAATGTAGTTTACAGTTGGGTGGAATGAGGAAAGGATTTCTCTTACAAATAATAAAGCCAATTCTGTTCTTTGATGTGCCAAGGTCTTCGACCTAAGACATCAGTTTCCGGTAAACTTAAATCTGGAGTAGGGACAAGGGCACCGGAAATGCAATCGTATCACTGGTACGTGGGTCAGTGCCTTAAAAGTTCCTCTTTCACGGCATCTCACAGACTTCTCAGTCCCGTTTGTGCTGGCCTCTCCCCGAGACTGCCGTCCCTGTGCCTGGGACCCGGACCTCCTGCTGACCTCAGAGGCACCTCCGATCTTGAACCAGACCCACCTGGAATGAAGGCAAGACTATTTATCTTGGAAGGACTTTTGCCCACAGAACAAACTGGTGACCGTTATCTTTTTAAACATGAGCTGAGCTCACAAGTTGTTCTACTAGTCATTCAATCAGAACATTTGTCCCATGGAGAATCTCAACGGTCTTTGAAAATACACTCTCAGAGCCTTAACTTCTCTGGTCTAAAGCGTGAATGAAGTACAGCATTGGCCCTGCCCAGCACCACGAGGATTTCCATTTGCTTCTTAGGTGAGGGGCGCAAACATGGGTCCAGAAGTAGAAGAAATTAGACCGTGCGGACAGATGTCCCACCAGAAAGCCCGCCGGCTGCGTGGCCCGTCAAGTGGCCGACCTAGAGCAGAGACAGCATTTAGCGGTGCGTGTGGACAGCAAACTTGCACGTTCCTGGGTGACTCGCTTTCCTTCGTCCCTTTCACTCCGGGGTATTGATGCTGTTGGGATGCCGGGGAGCCTTCGTGGCGGAAACGTGCTGCTTGGTAAGGAGCAAGCTGCCCGTTCGCTGAGCTCTTGTCAGGGAGGGTGGTTCTTGCTTTGGGCGGAGCTCCTGTATCTCTCGGGCTTGGCCGATGCCCCGATCTTTCTTCTACCCACACTTCCTGCCGGCGTTCTCTCTGCAGGTATCTGGTTACTGACACAAACATATGACCCTGATCCCAAATAATTCCGAGGTTTGAGCTTTCAAGAGGGACTCTCCAGGTTCCACCATGGTGTAGGGCCTAGCACGGGGCTGGATCTCATTCGGCCAAACTCAGAGCACTCCAGATGGCCACCCCTGGAGGATCGCAGATGCCTCCGTGCTCTGGAACTTTCACCCTGGAAAGATAATTGAGGGAAAGGATAAACCCCAGGCTGGGCTGGAGGAAGGAGGTGCCAGGAAGCAGCGTGGGTTGTGATGCGCATTTCTGATCGGGGCTGCTCTCTTGTCTGCTAGAGAAAGCATTACATTTTTTTTTTAAGATTTTATTTATTTATTCGACAGAGATAGAGACAGCCAGCGAGAGAGGGAACACAAGCAGGGGGAGTGGGAGAGGAAGAAGCAGGCTCATAGCAGAGGAGCCTGATGTGGGGCTCGATCCCATAACGCCGGGATCACGCCCTGAGCCGAAGGCAGACGCCCAACCGCTGTGCCACCCAGGCGCCGCGAGAAAGCATTACATTTTTTATTAATTATAAAGTGTCATTTCCATCATGTTAGTTTTGCATGTTATAACAACCTTAAATTATTTTTAAACTGATTTTTTTTTTAACTTTGAGAGATTGTAGGTACAGGTGCAGTTATAAAAACTCGTACGGAGAGCCCACGAACACTTTACCTGTCTTTCCTCAGCGGTAACCTCTCACGCAAGCACAGGACCATCTCAACTTGGACGTTACATCTGATATGGTCAAGATACAGAACATTCCATCCCCAGGGTCCCTCCTGCTGCCTTATTCTAGCTGTGCCTCTCTCCCTCCTGCTCCAGAATCTGCGGTCCAGCTATAATGTTGCCACTTCAAGCGTGTTATATAAACACGATCGTATACTACGTAACCCGAGCTTGGCGCTTGCAGTCAGCATCACTCCTGGAGACTCACCCTGGTTGCTGCTCGCACGGATACGCTGTTCCTTTTCCGTGCTGCGTAATGTGGCACGGACGAAGGCCCTACAGTTCAGCTGTTCGGTCAGTGACAGATATCAGGGAGGTTTCCCTGCTTAGGGGTATTACAAGGAAGCTAGGAACGTGCATGCACAGGGTTTTGTGACTACTAGTCTCCATTTCTCTGGGATAAATGTATCATTTCTGGTACCATCCCCGGATCCTAAGTTTTCGTGTTTCATTTTATGAGAAGTGGCCTGTTCCGCAAAGGGGCTGTACCATTTTACATCCCCGCCTGCAACGGATGAGAGAGCTGCTCTCTGCACGCGCGCCCCGTTTCGTGTCACCACTTTTACTCGAGCCGTTGTCATGGGTGCGGGTGACGCCTCACTGGTCGCACCCTGCATCTCCCTGGTGGCTGCTGGGGCTCACATCTTCTCGGAAGTTTCTGGACGTTCTCTTCAGTGAAATGTCCACTCATGTTTTGGTCCGTTTTCTACCTGGATTATTTGTAATTTATTGCTGAGTTCCGAGAGTTCTTCATATGTTCTAGAAACTAGTCCTTTGTCGAACGTGTAGTCCGTTTACCCTTTTCCCAGGGGGGCTTGCAGAGCACAGCTTCTCATTTCGATCTTTGGACTGTGCTGATTTGCTTCTTTGGTTCTTTTTTCAAAAATGCTGTGGTTCTACATTTTTCATTTGCGTCCCTGCTCTGTTTGGAGTTAATTTTTTTCTAAGGTGTGAGGGCAAGTTGCACTATTTTTCTCTCTTTCTTGCGGCCGTCCGTCCGATCGCGCCAGCATCACTGTTGGAAAGGCTGGTCTTCCTCCACTGAATTGTTTTGCACTTCTGTCCAAAACTGGTTGGGCCTGTTTGCGTGGCTCTATTTCTGGATTCTCTGCTCTGTCCCATGACCTCTGGGTCCATCGCTTTGCCCCACCTCACCGTCCTGACCACGGCCGCGACCCGGCTCGCCGTCCCTCTCCTCTGACTCAGCATTCAAGAAACCAGCCACGTCTGAGGATTAGAAACGTTGTCGTCACAGCTTTGGGAACAAAACCTGCTCACCGTCTGCAGGGCACTGGGCACGCTAAGGTCGTTGAATGGTCTGCTCACGCTCCTGAAATTTGATGATCCAGTTTCCCTGCTGCTTGCCTGACAACAGGGCCAGGAAGACGGTGAAAAGGAAATGCAGTAGTTATGAATGTGCCCGTGGCCAGCACAGATCTCTGGAAAACAACTGAGCTCTGCTCACCGCACAGAAAGCCTTCCTAAGGCCTCTACGTTTCTGAGACCAAAGGCTAGTATTCTCGCGCTCTTCAGCCCGTTCCAGACAATCCACAGCAGTGGAAGATGTCGGGAAGAGGATGGCCAGTCCTAGACCGGGGGTCCCCAGTCGCAGAGACTTCCACAGCTTCCTTCTACAAGCACTCTAATTCTGCAGACCCGGTCCAGTACATTCTCACCCCGGGGCAGTGAGTGGGGACATTCTTGGGTCTGGTACGCCCACAGTGCCTGCTGTAGTTCAGACCCCTTCTCTTCCATCCGAGAGAGACTTGGGGATGTCAGAGAGGGAGTATGGGGTCTGGCTCTAGCTTCTGCTCCTCCTCTCCCCTTGGTCCCACTTCCAATTACTTGCCTCACCCCTTGACGTCATGATGCAGGATGAGCTCCTCAGGACACATCGCCAGATGCAGCATCCCCTGTGAACCACTGCGCCAGGGTCTATCCTGGCTAGACACTTCCATCCAAGCCGCTGGGGGTGGGGTCAGCCCTTTACTAAAGGTGTGGTACACAGACACCCATGGTTTCAGGGGGAGGCTCAATCGTGTGCCTATATATTTTTTTTAAGATTTACTTATTTACTTTAAAGAAAGAGAGAGTGCTGGGGACAGGGGGACAGAGGCAGAGGGAGAGAGAAGCAGACTCCCTGCTGAGTGTGGAGCTCGACGTGGGGCTCGAGCTCACGACCCTGAGATCATGACCTGAGCTGAACTCAAGAGTCGAACGCTCCACTGAGCCACCCAAGTGCCCCACTGTGCTCCTAGTTTAAAATGCCATTTCAAGTGGCAAAAAAGAATTCATTTTTGGTTATTACCTAAGCTTTTTCAGGGTCCAAGAACTCAGATGATTCATTTCTTCTGTAGTTTTTATGATGATCAACAGACCCTAATGCACAAACACCTGTCCTATGAAATCCTCCCCACAGGAGGCTCGACATGGAGGAAAAAGTAGACAGTTCGTGAAATTTGTGTTTTACCTTTATCACCTTAGTGGAATGAACTTCCTCAAAAAGTTGAAATTAATTGAGATGATATAGTCCTTGTCTTCAAATAGCTACAGTTGCTCAAAGGTATTTGTGATGGGTCCCCCACACAAAGACGCTGAGGTGCCACCCCAGTGCCTGCCGACGCGACCTCACTCTGCAGATGGACACATCAAGATGAGATCCCATGGGGGGGGCCTAACCCCAGGTGACCACATCCTTACCAGACACACAGACATGTGCACGGGGAGACGCCAGGAAAACTGGAACGGGGGGGGGGGGGTTTCCCAAGCCGACGAGCAGGGGAGGGGGAAGGGAGGCCTGGCCCAGACCCATCCCTCGCACCTTCAGAGGGCGCAAGGCCCAGCGGCACCCCACCTCGGATCCCGGGGCTCCCGTGCCGTGACAGCCGCCCCAGCAAACAAATGTAATATTTGGCTTATTATTTTGGACATAACTGTAGTTTGAAAGACTCTCAGCTAAAACAGAACCTTCTTCGGAAGGAAGCCAGCTGATAGCGCCGTTCAGTCTTTAGGAATTCAGCTTTCTTGGCTCCGGCTATGAGATAATTTGGCTCGAGTAAATAAATTATGTTTTCACAGTCACACAGAAGTCCTGGTTTCTATCCATCGCGTCTCAAGTGCTACCCCAGCACACATCCAAATAGAAAAGGGATTAACAACAATATTTCAGCGTTGCCGGAGCTCGGTCTGCCAGGAAGGAATGAATCAACTCCGACAAGAGCGCTCGGTCTTGTGAAGTTATCATGGGCAGACTTAAATACAATCCCGAAAGCAGAGGAAATTTATCTCTGAAGATTGTCTTCTTGAATATTTCTGTCTGGTTCTTGCTACTTCTGATATATTATGCATTTGTAAATCACATCTGAATAGTTCTCTTAAATTTAATTAGCTTTTCTTGTGATGTCCACGGAAGAGAAAAATTCCAAGGTACACTTAGGCGTGAAGAGAAGTTTATAAAAAAACAACAAGAACCATCACAGCTAATCACACCCGCGGCTGACTCTAGCATGTTGTCATCTTGCCGTGGGGCTTTTCACTTATTATTTTTTTTAAGCCATCTCTACGGCTAGCGTGGGGCTCGAACCCACAACCCCGAGATCAAGAGTCGCATGTTCCACCGATGGAGCCGGCTGGGCACCCCAAATCTTTTCATTTGGAAATCATCTCGAACGAACAAGAAAAGTTGCAAGAATAGTTCACTTGAGCGCTCCTATACCTCGTCTTGGAATCATGTATTAACGTTCTGCCCTATTTACTTCATCATCCCTCTTTCTACCCATATACATATTCTAGTAGCTTCTTGTGGCCAATCATGGATATGTGTTCACTGAGCACCGGGTTCTGTAGAAAGCACTGAGAGAAGAGGGTGAGACACAGCTCACGGGCAGACCAGCAGGGATGCTGGGTCGGTTCAGTCAAATCCGGAACCAATGTCCTGCTTACCTAGCGAGTGACTTTTGGGAGTTATGGGGGAGTGCATTCTTCCCAGGAAACCTCATGTAATTCATTAATTTATTTGTTTAAAAGATTTTATTATTTATTGGAGAAAGCAAGTACAAGCAGGGGAGTGGCAGAGGGAGAGGGAGAAGCAGACTCCTCGCTGAGCAGGGAGCCCTATGTGGGATTCAATCTCAGGACCCCGGGATCATGACCTGAGCTGAAGGCAGACACTTCACCAACTGAGCCACCCAGGCGCCCCTCATATTAATTTTTTTTATTGTCTTTTTAAAAGATTTTATTTTTAAATCACCTCTACACCCGTGTGGGGCTCAGACTCACAGAGAGCAAGAGCCATGTGCTCCACCGACCGAGCCAGCCTGGCACCCCAAGACCTCATCGTAATCCAGCGTCTGCATCATGAACAGCCCCTCGCAGCCTGCCACGAAGAGCCACACCATGCTGCCGACCCATGTGGGCACCAGAGTTGTTCAGAACTTTTCCCCCAATTCTGAGACTTGTATTTTCCAAGTTCCAGGAATACTGTCTTCTCGGGGGACACAGACATCACTGGACCCCCACCCCCGGCCCCTGGAACTGTGCCCACCACCGTACTTGGTGAATGAATGCAAAGCCAGGTTGAATGATTATAGGAGCCTGGTGCTGGGAGAGCCTCCTTCAGAGGGGAGGACACTGAGGTTCAGGATGTTCAGTCACTACCTAGGCCCACCCACCAGCCAGCCAGCGCTTAAAACCCAATCTCACTCAGCAGGTGCTCAAGCCCCGGTCCCACCTGCCTCTCCGGGGCGACCATACTTCCTGCGTTCCAGGCCGAGTGCGTATTTCCTTAAACAAACTCTTCATCACCTGTTATCTTCTCAAGGATTCCAGTTTCGTGTGTTCATGAGTCCAGAAAGCTGGGTTTATGGAGCCCAATGAGGACCATGAAATGTCCAGGATATGAGCGGGGGAGCTCAGCAAATTTCCTGGACGGGTTTCCCTGGCATTTGTAGGCTGTCCACGTTAAGGAAAGTCAAGTCTTCTAAATATCTTTTAAGGTCGCCCACAAACTGGCAAAGTTAAGGGAAGAAGTGGGACGAAAATCCACCCTTTCGATGGCCCCCTGTGTTCTGGTGGTCACTGACTCACGGGGCGCACGCACGAACCTCTCCGAAAGCAGACGCCGTGGGTGCTCGTGCCCCCCTCCTCCGCAAACCACGTCCACAGCAGTGGAAAGTGAGCCACGAGTCCTCCACGGCTACACCAAATACCCAGCTTTCCTCTGGGCAGGTGAGCGCTAAGGAACGACACTTCTTGTAAGAAAAGGCCCAAAACCGCTCAGGCAGACTGTAACCTGAGGTCAGGCTGTTCCCGACCTTCTGGATGTTTCTGCCTGACTCAGCCATGTTCATAAAAGCAAAGCCAGAGGAAAATCGGCAGGAAAAACCCCTCTGGCATCACTAAGCTGCATCGAAGTCTCAATGGCCTGGCCGCTCCCACAGAGCAGCGGGTCCTAGGAGGGTGGTGATGGGGCCGGGGCATCAGGACGAATTTGGGGCCAGGTCCTCTGGCTCAGCAAGGGGCACGCACTGGAGGGCAGCTCTCCCGGGTGGGATGGACACAGCCGAGCAGAGAGCGTGCCGAGGCACCTGCGACTGCCAAGCGGGCGAGGACGAGCGTGCAGAGGCGGCAGCCCCGCGGCGTGTCACTGCACTGAGTCACTTCGAAAAGACAAAGAACAATGTGATTTGTAGGTGGCTCGCATAGCTCCAGGCATCGAACCCTTCCAGTTTGTAACGATACGAATCTTAATTATTAATGGCTAAGATGAAAGACAGCTGCCCTGAAGTTAGGAAATTCAAACGGGTTGTTGGCTCAGATCACAGCATACAAAAGAGGGTCTGTCCCGGGATGTCCAGCCCCCCCCCCCCCCCCCCGCCGGTCTGTTCCAAGGCCAAGCACTTTCTGGTTCCGTTCTGCGTGGGGTCAGCGGGTCGCGGTGCAGGAATTGCCATCCACAGGCACCCCCACACCCCTGGGGGCGTCGAGTGCGATTGTCCTCGAACTTCAGGAAACTGGTCTGAACGGCACAAGCTGTGTCCCATCTGAGGACCCACCATAGGCTGCGCTGTGAGTACGGAGCCCTGGCGAACACTGGCGACCGCGCCCTAAGTGTGACTGTGGGCTGTTAGATCTATAAACTCGGGCAGCGCTTCCAGGACGAGAGCAGTAAATCCCATAAAAGTGCTCCGGTGGGACTTCTGAAGCAACAATCTCCCCTCGTCCCTGACTCCGTGGGAAGGTCTTGGACATGGCACTGTGACACGTAGCCCTGACTTGACATACTGTCTTATTTTTTGAATTACTTCAATTAAGAGTGTGTTTTAAAAATCAGAAATGGACGTTGCATTTCATCAAGTGCAGTCATGGAGTAAATCAAGTGACAGCCTCTGCCATTTCTTGGTGAAGGTCACTATCTGTTTCCTGATATTCAAACATTTCTTTGGTGTGAAACTCATAAATGATCATGGCGTATTATTCTTCTAATCTGAGGCTGAATTCCAATTGCAGTTGTTTTTGTTTGTTTTGTTTTTTAGAGAGAGAAAGAGAGGGCATGAGCAGGGGAGGAGGGGCAGAGGGACATAGAATGCTAAGTGGACTCCACGCTCGACATGGAACCTGACATGGGGGCTCAGCCTCACAACCCTGAAATCATGACCTGAGCTGAAATCAAGAGTCCATTGTTCAACAGACTGAGCCAGCCAGGTGCCCTAGCAAGATTACGTTCCTTTTTTTTTTTTTTTAAGATTTTATATATTTATTTGAGAGAGGGAGAGAGACAGCATGAGAGAGGGGAGAATCAGAAGGAGAAGTAGACTCCCCGATGAACAGGAAGCCTGACGCGGGACTCAATCCGGGGACTTCGGGATCATGACCTGAGCCGACGGCAGATGCTTCACTGACTGAGTCCCCCAAGTGCCCAAGATTACATTCTTAATAAAGATCATAACCTCCAATCATGATGTTCTTCTGAGAAAATGCTAAATTCCCAAAGTCCTGTTTTACGATTTCTAGTTACCTGCTTCTGGGGAATCAGGATCCGTATGCACTGGGCATCGTGTTGGAAGGCAGCCTCACCACTATGTTCACTGGGACCCCACCAGCTCCAGGAGGAGGGACAGGAAGTTGCTCTCTCCACACAGGGCCTGTGGCCCGGTGTGAAGACCACAGAGCTGCAAGCTTCCCACCCTCCTTCTATGGGGAGAAGGGGTTCCACATTTTGGGGCAGAGCGTGGTTCCCTGAAATCCTTGGTTTCATTGATAGGGATCATTCATTTTTACAAGGTTTTATCAATTAAGGTATTCTGGTATCAAAATCAGTAAGACTGGCATGTGGTTGTTTCGTCTTTTTAAATTAGAGATATTGCTGTCCGGTTTTGATATCGACATGTTACATAGATCCATAGAAGCGCATCTGGAAGCTTTCTCTGTCTCTGCGCTCTGCAACAGTTCAAAGAACGTTTTGAACTTACGTGAGCCGACGTGCCTTTGGAAGGGTGGTCTTCACATGCTGCTTGAGGATTCTGTCTGGCTCGAGTTAGCTGGTGCATGAGGAGTACTGAGGGCTGTTCTCGCATTCCAAATATTTTGTAATTCACTGAATTTCCTTAATTTTTGCTTTCTCATTTTTATTCTGTGCATTTATTGTATTTTTCCATCGTATTTAGCTAGACGTTAGCTAAGAATTTATCTATTTAATTGTTGTTAAAAGATTCAGCTCAGGCTATTTTTTGCTGAGTTAATTAAATTGCATTTTCATCTTTACAAATTCCTTCCTTCTGCTTTGCTTAGTTTGTGCGTGCATGGATATGTGTATGTGTACATGTGTGCGTGCCTGTGTACGGATGTGTGTATGTGTGCATATGTGTGTGCCTGCATACGTGTGCACGTGTGCATATGTGCGTGCCTGTATACGGATGTGTGTATGTGTGCATGTGTGCATATGTGCGTGCCTGTGTAAGGATGTGTGTATCTGTGCACACGTGCATGTGTGTGTGCCTGCGTACGGATGTGTGTATGTGTGCATATGTGTGTGCCTGTCTACAGATGTGTGTGTGTGCACGTGTGCATGTGTGCGTGCCTGTGTAAGGATGTGTGTATCTGTGCACACGTGCATGTGTGTGTGCCTGTGTACGGATGTGTGTATGTGTGCATATGTGTGTGCCTGTCTACAGATGTGTGTATGTGTGCACGTGTGCATGTGTGCGTGCCTGTGTACGGATGTGTGTATCTGTGCACGTGTGCACGTGTGTGTGCCTGTGTACGGATGTGTGTATCTGTGCACGTGTGCACGTGTGCGTGCCTGTGTACGGATGTGTGTATCTATGCACTGTGTCCACGTGTGCGTGCCTCTGTACAGATGTGTATCTATGCACATGTGCATATGTGCGTGCCTGTGTACAGATGTGTGTATGTGTGCACGTGTTTATATGTGTGTATCTGTACGGATGTGTGTATCTGTGCACGTGTGCATGTGTGCAGCCTGTGTACGGATGTGTGTATGTGTGCACGTGTGCATGTCTGTGTACGGATGTGTGTATCTGTGCATGTGTGCATGTGTGCATGCCTGCGTACGGATGTGTGTATCTGTGCACGTGTGCATATGTGCGCATCTGTATGGATGTGTATCTGTGCACATGTGCATGTGTGCATGCCTGTGTACGGATGTATGTGTGCATGTGTGCATGTGTGCGTGCCTGTGTACGGATGTGTGTATCTGTGCACGTGTGCATGTGTGCATGCCTGCATACAGTTGTATCTGTGCATGTGTGCGTGCCTGCGTACAGATGTGTGTATCTGTGCACGTGTGCATGTGTGCGTGCATGTGTATGGATACGTGTACGTGTGCATGTGTGCATGCTTGTGCATGTGCACATTTTCCTTATGATTTCAATCGACGAGTTATTTATTTTACTTTCATTCATTGCTGCTCCATAACAGAGACCCTACTCTCCTCTGAGCACAAAGTTAGCGGTACGCAGGGTCCTTTGTTTTCACCCTAGAATCTAGAAATAATAGCATTAACCTCATGGTATGAATGAATACAAATGCACAGAATCATCTTTCTTCTGAAATTTTATATTGAATTCTTCCATTAATTTATGCTACAAAGAAGTAAGGGGCACCTGTACTTTTTAAAATAGATTCTCTTCTAAGTTCCCTACACAACCGGACGTCATATTTCCCATTCTGTAACAATTATGTTTTCTTATCATTTGCCCAATTTCCTAATGACATGCACACTTAAATAGCTTTCTTACAATGTAAATAATAATTAGTAAACACCCTTTAAATAATTTTAGTTATTTGGAAGTGACTTGATTTTTGGGGGGTAGGGAAGGTATTGAGATGTAAGATTCTCTTGTTTTTTACTCTAGTTACTTTATGAAGATTTGTCCTTGTTTTAACAGATTTGAATCCATTTCTTCCCTGGGTTACAATTACTCTTTAAACATATAGATCTATATCTTTAGTTCAGGAAAGTTTTTGTAAATTATATCTTTAAATATTTTTTTTTTCTGTTCAAACTTTCCTCTCCGGGGGGTGGAGGGAGACGCTAATGACATATGTCCTTTCTGTGCCTCATGCATATTCTTCTTTGTCTGACTTCTATTTTTTTTTGTCTGATTGTCCCTAAAATCAATTCTAATTGTGTTTTTTTTAAATCTCATTTTGCAGAGCGTTCTCAAACTTGCCATCCGTGTCCTTCACTCTCTTTTCTGTGAATCTGTTCCTTTTTTCTTTTGCTCAGCCTCTGTTTCTGGTGTCTGTTCCTTTTCTTTCCTCGACTCTGTCAACCCTCCTTTGAGCTTTTATTCCACGTTTTAGCTCTGTCAGCTTGGCGCTCTTATTTCAGAGAGGTAACTTTTCCATGCATTTAGTCTTGCGTGCGGAGAACACCTTGCCTACAATCTCACCTGTGTGAGGCAATCCTTTGCGGACCTGGTCTTCAGCTCCTCCCCTTCCGGTCATCTTCAACGACTGCTTTCTAGGGCAGCATGTCTCATCATCCCATAGTGACTTGTGTTTGTTATGACCATCCACTTCTGCACAAAGGGGTCCATCTCACTGTGGCCAGGGAGCACGCCCCTGCCGCTGGGCTGTGTGATGGTGGCCAGTCTGGGCGCCACGGTGTCTCTCTGGATCTCAGGGAGCCCCTGAGAACACACGTCACGCTGGAGCCCAGCGCTCATCTGCCTTCTCACCGTGTACCTACCACAGTGTGGGCATCTGGGTGTCTCCAGGCCTGTGGGCCACCAACAGCCCCTCTGCTCGCTACACCAACAGACGGTTTCTGTAACAGACGGCTTTCCTTCAGCCCCGTGTCCCCAACACTCATGCTGCAGGGGATTCCTTTAGCTCTGTCATGTTGTAGTATCTTTTCTTCCAAACCAGGGGCTTTTTCTTCCCCCCCCCCCATGTGTGCTGTTGAGAATGGAATAAGTCTGTGTACTCTGGGAAGTGGCAGGATCCTCTCTCCCATTGGTCTAATTTTCTCTGTAGTGGCCGCCATTTTGGGGATTCTCAGTCCTGTTCTGGAGCATGGATATTTCCTGGTGTCTGGGAGGATGGAATTCCCATTTCTGGTTCTCCCTATCTCTGTTGATCCCAGCTGGAGTCAGAGGTCAGGGAGTACAGAGATATTTCTGCCACCATCATAAGCTGGGGTCACAAGATACATTTTCCACGATTTAGCACTTCTTCAGTTCTGACCAGAGCCCCTTCCCACCAGCTCCCTACCCCGAGGGAACATTTGTGCAAATGCACCTCATGATATGAAACAGCGACCAGGTCATACCTCCCTTAGAACTTAAAAAACATCTTGCTAAAAAGAAGAACGATAAAAATAATTTCTCATTTGCTTACCCCGGTGGCTTGTTAGGCAGAAACGCCCACTGAGGGATGGCCTTCTGCCCCGGCCTCTCCAGCACCGAATCGCTGCTCTGGGAGAGGACGTTGTGGGCTGCCGGACAAACCATGTATCTTCCACAAAAGTTCATCTAGCAGATCGGAAACTTCATCCAGGTAGTAATTCTGAAGCGAAGAAAAGCAGATTAGTGAATGCCTTCAAGAAATGAATTTCTTGGGGCACCTGGGTGGCACAGCGGTTAAGCGTCTGCCTTCGGCTCAGGGCGTGATCCCGGCGTTGTGGGATCGAGCCCCACATCAGGCTCCTCTGCTGTGAGCCTGCTTCTTCCTCTCCCACTCCCCCTGCTTGTGTTCCCTCTCTTGCTGGCTGTCTCTATCTCTGTTAAATAAATAAATAAAAATCTTTATAAAAAAAAAAAAAAGAAATGAATTTCTTTCTTTTCCCCTCGTCTTCAGAAGCATCTCGTGGTACTGACTCTCGATGGCATTGTGCTTTGTGAGAAAGCTCACTGGAGTCAGAGACCCGGGTGCTAGGCCTGAGCCCTCAACCTCAGTTCCCTGACGCCCCAGGTCACACACACATATACACACTCGTCCCTGATGCCCCGGGTCGGACGCAGCTAAGTGTCAGTGTTCAGAACGCCTATATGAGGATTATCACATGAATGTAAAGGCATTAAGGGGTGGTGCAATACATGATAAAGAGTGAAGCCCTATGAAAACGCCCAAGATCACAACTGCACATGATCGGGTTCGGAACTGTGCTCAGTGACACGGAAGTACCGGTCGTGGAGAAGAGCTGGGCATTCAGTGTGCAAATACCTGCTTTGTTTGCTCGCTATCACATCGCGGGGACGAGGCTCAAATGCTGTGCCTACATCCCCATGTTTCGGGAGAAGTCTGGCACTGGTGGCAGAAACCAAAAGCAAACGGCCTCTGTGTAGGGACAGAGTGGGGTGTGTGTGTGTTGCGGGGTTGGAAATCATAAAGTGGGTCTTTCTAACCTCACAGGGTCATCCAAGGATATCATGAGTTAAGGGAAGAGAACGTGCTTGGTAATCTGCTAAGTGCTTTAGAATTTCCACTGGAAATGCCACGGCTCTGCGATGACAGGGGGCACAGAATCCCACCGTGCTTTAATAACCGGAAGTGAGGTTCTCCAATGAAAGCATCCTACGAACGAGCCATCGTGCTCACTAAGCCAAGACCCACAGCTT